>NC_061098.1:27339-65954 GCF_015104395.2 Macrobrachium nipponense | reverse complement strand
TTCTTATGGTGCGAAAACAGACAAGAGGTCCATGGACCGAAAACGATTGCGTCACACTACGGCGATAATCCAGCAGTAAAACATCTTCATATATCCAAAAGTAAATAATAAAGATATATATGCGCATTACGATTATACCAATTACATGTATAGCTGATAACAATCTGCATGAATAACTGGTAAACTGTTCTGCAATGACAGTTGAGTATAGCAATTATTTACAATAGGTACGAAAGTCAAGATGTCGTGACGTCATAATACAGAACTTGAAAGAACGTTCTAATTCAGAAAAATAATTACTTAAATTTGAGTCAGAGTCGAGTTACTTTTCAATAACGAATCATTTCAAATTAATAATCATCATAAATATGTAAAATATTGATGTTTTACTACTTATTTAAAAATTAGCCAAGAGCACGCTTCTCGTCATCTTCTACCCCAACAGCTGTTTACGCCTGGCTTCTTGTTGATGAGAAATTCGTGTTTCGATTGTTGTGATAAAAGTGCTCCAGCGTCTGTGGGTACAAGTGGTGTGCGGATTTATCACAGGAAATGGTTAGTTTATTGACACAAAGCTACTCCGTAAACATCGAGATGGCGTCAATCTTCTAAATACCTCGAGTTGTAAGTAAAATGTTGAACGCGTTTTGGTGAGATTTGCACTACGTTTGAGACCGTTTTCAGTACCCTCTGTTTAAATCTTAAATTTGGCCTTAATTTCTAACTTTGGAGAAAATACTTACTTCGAAAGGAGAGTAGAGGTCTTTAGCTCCTTTGTTTCTCACCAACAAACAAGTCGCGACTGATGCCCATCTCGGGTGTCAGGACGCGTTATAATGTACTTTTTCGGAGGGTGGCTTGCATTGATGGTAGGTGGCCTGCTTGGCCTGCTGTGATGATCTACCTTAACGAGTAAAGTAAACAATTTAGGGAATAAAACTTTGCAGTTTCGTCGTCTGTCGTCGTCTGCTGTTCGTAACTGTGTTTGTGGCGCGCGCGCTTAGAAACCAGGAACAGCAACGGGTTTAAAGAATGCAATGAGTGGAAGTGAGACCAAAATGTGTATAATAACAATCAAATAAGCATTGTGGAGTTTCAGTTCCGATGGCAGTAAGGATAAAATAAAGCCACCGATTACAAGGTAAGAATGAATTCAGTTCAAACCATAATCCCGGGAATAACAAGTCTCATACTTTCACTAATATAGGCAACAAAATGTTGTTTTATTGTGCTGATTACAACTGCAATCTTGAGTAAGATCAATAAACGTTACATATATACGCTAACATTGTTCAATGAGTGCTGGGAAGGCTGGGGAAAGATGGTGGCCGTTACTGATCAGAACCTTCCATGCAAAACGTAGCCGCCATATGGATTTCAAAAACTGCCTTGAAAACATATTTTACGAAGAGCTCACATGCTTATTTTAGTTCGTATGGGGCTTTCATATATCCCATTATGTTGACGAAACTTCAGTCTTTTAAATGGTATGCTTAGAGTTACAATGTATTCTTGTTTCACCAATTAAATATCGAGTGAATAAGACCCGTCCACCGTGATGAGGGTTGGCCTGCCGTGGTGTTTTTACCCTATTTTCTCCAAAGTTAGAAATTAAGGCCAAGTTTTAAGATTTAAACTGAGGGTACTGAAAATGGCGTCCACGGCAGTGGAAATCTCCAGAAACGCTTTAGAAATTCTTACTTACAACTAAAATGTTTCGAAGATTGAGCCATCTTGATGTTTTGTACGGAGTCGCTTGTGTCAACAAACTTTCCATTTCTGTGATAAATCCTCACACACTTGTACCCACAGATGCTGGGGCACTTTTCATCACAACAATCGAAACACGATTTCTCACCAATAAACAAGTTAGGAGTAAAACATCTGTTTGGCAGAAGAGATGACGAGAAGCGTGTTCTTAGCTAATTTTTAAATAAATAGTAAAAACATCAATATTTACATATTTATGATGATTAATTTGAAAATATTCGTTTATTGAAAAAGTTACTTGACTCTGACTCAAATTTAAGTAATTATTTTTCTGAATTAGAACGTTCTTTTAAGTTCTGTATTATGACGTCACGACATCTTGACTTTTGTACCTATTGTAAATAATTGCTATACTCAACTGTCTTGCAGAACAGTTTACCAGTTATTCATGCAGATTGTTGTTATCAGCTATACATGTAATTGTTATAATCGTAATGCGCATATAGGGTAGAACATCACAGCAGGCCAAGCAGGCCACCTACAATCAATGCAAGCCACCCTCCGAAAAAAGTACATTAATAAAGCGTCCTGACACCCGAGATGGGCATCAGTCGCGACTTGTTGTGGTGAGAAACGGAGCTAAAGACCTCTACTCTCCTTTCGAAGTAAATATTTTCTCCAAAGTTAGAAATTAAGGCCAAATTTTAAGACTTAAAACAGAGGGTACTGAAAATGGCGCCCACGGCAGTGGAAATCTCACCAAACGCTTTAGAAATTTTTACTTACAACTAAAACTGTTTCGAAGATTGACGCCATCTCGATGTTTTACGGAGTCGCTTGTGCAACAAACTTTCCATTTCCTGTGATAAATCCGCACACCACTTGTACCCACAGACGCTGGAGCACTTTATCACAACAATCGAAACACGATTTCTCACCAACAACAAGCCAGGCGTAAACAGCTGTTGGGGTAGAAGATGACGAGAAGCGTGCTCTTGGCTAATTTTTAAATAAGTAGTAAAACATCAATATTTTACATATTTATGATGATTAATTTGAAAATATTCGTTATTGAAAAAGTAACTCGACTCTGACTCAAATTTAAGTAATTATTTTTCTGAATTAGAACGTTCTTTCAAGTTCTGTATTATGATGTCACGACATCTTGACTTTCGTACCTATTGTAAATAATTGCTATACTCAACTGTCATTGCAGAACAGTTTTACCAGTTATTCATGCAGATTGTTATCAGCTATATCATGTAATTTTGTTATAATCGTAATGCGCATATATATCTTTATTATTTACTTTTCTTTTGGATATATGAAGATGTTTTTTTACTGATGGATTATCGCCGTAGTGTGACGCAATCGTTTTCGGTCCATGGGCCTCATGTCTGTTTTCGCACCATAAGAAATTATGGGGGCCGAATTTGCAAGACCAGTGGTTTTTAAAAGTCGTTAAAAGAGGAAAAGTTAGCATTGAGGGGCATATGTTTTGACTGAGAAAAATACAAATTTATTCAATAGCTAGCTTTGTAAAAAAATACTTGGGTTTTATTTAAAAACTTGATTGACAATAAGCAGCATGTCTACTATGGGTTTCAGAGACAGTGCAAGCAGGTTTTTGGGCAATACCTATTTCTGTAACGAACACTCTTAACAGAACGAGATTTTGCTACTATAGTGCATTACACCCAGTGCCGTAATTTATAAGGGTATCGTGAATCACTAATCGTAAAGAATAACGACACTTGTCCTTGTACCAAGAGACAAAAACTCCATTATGCAGAAATGGATACGAACAGCGTATAAAGCTCCACCTACCCTCTCCCCAACTCCCACAGGCATTCTCCACCCGGTTACCTCCCGCCTGACTCCCTTTCTTCTTCTCTCTTCTCCGCCTCCTTTCTCTCTCTCTCTCTCTCTCTCTCTCTCTCTCTCTCTCTCTCTCTCTCTCTCTCTCTGTTGCCATTCGGTATGTGTTGACCCCTCCCAAACTGGGTATAAGACTACACACAAAGCGTTGAAATTGGTGAAATTAGGCTATGTATTGGAAGTATATATACATAAATATTAAAGCAATTTATCATTATTGCATTACTATGACAACTAGAATTCATGGAAACAGTTTATAACCTGTTAAGCGTCACCCACGTAATAATACGTTTACCGCGATCTACTCGGTAGCACCTTCAACGGGATATTACGTTCAAGACTTTAAACTGTGCTTGTCAAGCTGTCAGCCCCGTAATAATACGTTTACTCGTATAGAAAGTGTAGAAACATCATTTGGTAAACACACTCAGCACATGGGAAACTTATTTCCAGCCTGGCAACTCTTTCCTGGTGGTCGCTTATGCTAGAAAACTGCCTGTCCCTGTTGGTTTTCTTTCAATACGCTTCGGGCGTTTATCGAGACAAATTGGATTTCGCGTCTTTCACAATGAATGTCCCAAAGAGGAGGCATATTTCTTTAGGTGAGATCAATCAAATACTAGTGAGTGAGGTGTGATATTGATAACCTATTTGATGATGAGAGCTCTAGTTCTGAATCCTCCAGTGATGATACAAACTTTTCTTCCAATTGCGGGAGGTGAAGATGACTTTTCTTTGCCGAGTGACTGGACTCAGAGAGGGAGAGAGAGAGAGAGAGAGAGAGAGAGAGAGCGAGAGAGAGAGAGAGAGAGAGAGAATGCCTACAGTTAATTACAGTATGAATAACAAGCATAAAATCAATATAACTTTTGAAAAACTATCATCAGTGCTATGATCGCTGATTACAAAAAAAGCGTGACGGTACGTTAGCAGCGAGCTCATCAGGGCGGACGCTTAACAGGGATAATAATGGAACGGCGTTATGTGTGAAGCCTCCACTAATGTGGCAACGATGATTTTGCCATTCTTAGCATGCAAACATTAAAGGTTACATTTATTTCTGGCATACGATTATTAAAGAAATTCAAAATACTAATAAAGACTGAATCAATGAAAAGTGCTAGCAAAAACAAAAAAGCAAAAAAAAAAAAAAAACTTAGTCGTTCCTCTGCACTTTTCCGTATTCGTTCCTCTATGGTTTTTCGGCAGCCAGATGTACGTACAAAACGTTAGAAACATTTGATTTATCTACTTTAGAAATATCTGTAATTTTTCGGGGTAATTTGGTTGCAAAAAAAGGGATAATATACATGAATTAAATAAAAATTTTTAAATAACAAAGTAAATTTAAAACTAAATAACGAGTAAAGTAAACAGTTTAGGGAATAAAACTTTGCAGTTTCGTCGTCTGTCGTCGTCTGCTGTTCGAAATTGTGTTTATGGCGCGCGCACTTAGAAACCAGGAACAGCAACGGGTTTTTAAAGTGCAAATGTGGGGTGAGTGAACTGAGACCAAAATGGGTATTAATAACAATCAAATAAGCACTGTGGAGTTTCAGTTGTGATGGCAGTAAGGATAAAAACCGCCCGATTACAAGGTAAGAATGAATTCAGTTCAAACCATAACCCCGGGAATAACAAGTTTCATACTTTCACTAATATGGGCAACAAAATGTTGTTTTATTGTGCTGATTACAACTGCAATCTGAGTAAGATCAATAAATGTTACATACATACACTAACATTGTTTCAAATGAGTGCTGGGAAGGCTGGGGAAAGATAGTGGCTGTCACTGATGAGAACCGTCCATGCAAAACGTAGCCGCCATATTGGATTTCAAAACTGCCTTGATAACATATTTTACGAAGAGCTCACATGCTTATTTTAGTTCGTATGGGGCTCATATATCACAATATGTTGACGAAACTTCAGTCTTTTTAAATGGTATGCTTAGAGTTGCAATTGTATTCATGTTTCACCAATTAAATATCGAGTGAATAAGACCCGTCTACCGTGATGAGGGTTGGCCTGTCGTGATGTTTCCCCCTATATCTTTATTATTTACTTTTTGGATAAATGAAGATGTTTTACTGCCGGATTACCGCCGTAGTGTGACGCAATGCGTTTTCGGTCCCTGGGCCTCCGTCTGTTTTTCGCACCATAAGAAATTATGGGGCCAAATTTGCAATGACCAGAAAGTCGTTAAAGGGGAAAGTTAGCATTGAGAGGGCATATGTTTTGACTGAGAAAAAATACAAATTTATTCAATAGCTAGCTTGTAAAAAAATACTTGGTTATAAAAACTTGATTGACAACTAAGCAGCATGTCTACTATGGGTTTCAGAGACAGTGCAAGCACGTTTTTTGGGCAATACCTATTTCTGTAACGAACACTCGTAACAGAACGAGATTTTGCTATAGTGCATGACACCCAGTGCCGTAATTAATAAGGGTATCGTGAGTCACTAATCGTAAAGAATAACGACACTGTCCTTGTACCAAGAGACAAAAACTCCATTATGCAGAAATATATACGAACACACGTATAAAGCTCCACCTACCCTCATCCCCCCCCCTCCACCGCCACCCCTTTTCTTCGTTCCTCCGCCTTCCTTTCTCTCTCTCTCTCTTGCATTCGCTATGGTGTTGAACCCTCCAAACTGGATATAAGACTACACACAAAACGTTGAAATTGGTGAAATTAGGCTATATAGGAAGTATATATACATAAATATTAAAGCAATTTTATCATTATTGCATTACTATGACAACTAGAATTCATGGAAACAGTTTATAATAATGGAACGGCGTATGTGTGAAGCCTCCACTAATGTGGCAACGATGATTTTGCCACTCTTAGCATGCAAACATTAAAAGCATGCAAACATTAAAGGTTACATTTATTTCTGGCATACGAGTATTAAAGAAATTCAAAATACTAATATAGACTGAAATCAATGAAAAGTGCTAGCAAAAAAAAAAAAGAAAAAAAAAAAACAAAAGAAAAAAAAAACATGTATATAATTCACTTTTCCGTAGTCGTTCCTCTATGCACGTATCCGTTAGTCGTTCCTCTATGGTTTTCGGCAGCCAGATGTACAAAAACATTAGAAACATTTGATTGTATCTACTTTAGAAATATCTGTAATTTTTGGGGTAAGTTGGTTGCAAAAAAGGGATAATATACATGAATTAAATCAAAATTTTTAAATAAAGTAAAATTTAAACTAAATAACGAGTAAAGTAAACAATTTAGGGAATAAAACTTTGCAGTTTCGTCGTCTCTCGTCGTCTGCTGTTAATAACTGTGTTTGAGGCGCGCGCGCTTAGAAACCAGGAACAGCAACGGGTTTAAAGTGCAATGTGGAGTGAACTGAGACCAAAATGTGTATAATAACAATCAAATAAGCATTGTGGAGTTCAGTTCCGATGGCAGTAAGGATAAAAGCCACCGATTAACAAGGTAAGAATGAATTCAGTTCAAACATAACCCCGGGAATAACAAGTTTCATACTTTCCACTAATATAAGGCAACAAAATGTTGTTTTTTATTGTGCTGATTACAACTGCAATCTTTGAGTAACGATCAATAAACGTTACATATATACGCTAACATTGTTCAAAGAGTGCTTGGGAAGGCTGGGGAAAGATGGTGGCCGTTACTGATCAGAACCTTCCATGCAAAACATAGCCGCCATATTGGATTTCAAAACTGCCTTGAAAACATATTTTACGAAGAGCTCAACCTGCTTATTTTAGTTCGTATGGGGCCTTTCATATTATCAACATTATGTTGAACGAAAACTTCATTCTTTTTTAAATGGTATGCTTAGAGTTGCAATTGTATTCTTGTTTCACCAATTAAACATCGAGTGAATAAGACCCGTCCACCGTGATGAGGGTTGGCCTGCCGTGGTGTTTTACCCTATGTAACGTTTATTGATCTTACTCAACATTGCAGTTTTAATCAGCACAATAAAACATTTTGTTGCCTATAGGGTAAACAACCGCATGGACTGCCCCAACACACCGACAGTCATGGATGGCCACCCACCGAAAAAGTACTTTTAACTCGTCCTGACACTGAAGATGTTCATCATATGTTTTGTTGTTGGTGAGAGACGCAGCTAAAGACCTCTACTTAATTTTTGAAGTAGGTATTTTCTCCAAAGTTAGAAATAAAGGCCAAATTTAAAGCTTTAAACATTGTGTGGTGAAAAGGGTGGCCAACACAGTGCAAATTTCACCAAAATGCTTTTGAAATTTTTACTTTTGCTTAAATAACTCTGAAGATTGACGCCATCTCGATGTTTGCAGAGTCGCTTGTGTCAACAAACTTCCCATATCCTGTGATAAGTCCGCACACCATTTGTACCCATAGACACTGGGCACTTTCATCACAACAATCGGAACACGGTCCCTGGCCACGACATTTTTAAGGAAACTACACTTGGTAGAAGACGACGATGAAGCGTGCACTAGATTATTATTTAAATAGTAAAACATCAATATTTTACACATATGATGATTAATTTGGAAATATTTATTGAAAAAGTAACTCTATTCTGACTATAATTTAAGTAATTATTTTTCGGAATTAGAACGTTCTTTTAAGTCCTGTATTATGACGTCACGACATCTTGATTTTCGTACCAATTGTAAATGAATTGGTATACTCAACTTTCTTGCAGAACAGTTTACCAGTTATTCATGGAGATTGTTATCAGCTATTCATGTAATTATATTCGTAATGCGGATATATATCTTATTTACTTTTTGGATATATGAAGATGTTTTACTGCCGGAATACCGCCGTAGTTGACGCAATCGCTTTCGCTTCCTGGGCCTCTGTCTGTTTTCGCACCATAAGAAATTAATGGGGCCAAATTTGCAATGACCAGAAAGTTGGTAAAAGAAGAAAGTTAGCATTGAGGACCGTATGTTTTGATTGAGAAAAATTTTGCTATAGTGTATTACACCCAGTGCTGTAATTTATAAGGGTATCGTGAATCTCTAATCGTAAAGAATAACGACACTTGTCCTTGTATTGTACCAAGAGACAAAAACTCCATTATTCAGAAATGGATACGAACACACGTAAAAAGCTCCACCTACCCTCTCCCCCCACCTCCACCGCCACCCCTGTCGTCCTTCCTTCCTTCCTTCCTTTCTCTCTCTCTCTGTTGCCTATTGGTATGTGTTCACCCTCCAAACTGGGTATAAGACTTACACAAAATGTGGAAATTTGGAAATTGGTGAAATTAGCCTATTGGTGAAATTAAGCCTATATATTGAAAGTATATAGTATACATAAATATTAAAGCAATTTTATCATTATAGCATTACTATGACAACTAGAATTCATGGTAACAGTTTATAATAATGCATCTGCGTATGTGTGAATCTCCACTAATGTGGCAACGATGATTTTGCCATTCTTAGCATGCAAACATTAAAGGTTACATTTATTTCTGGCATACAGTTATTAAAAAAAATCAAAATGCTAATATAGACTTAAATCAATGAAAAGTGCTAGCAAAAAAAAAAGAAAATAATCCACTATTCTTTATCTGCTCCGCGATGGTTTTCGGCAGCCAGATATACGACAAGGTTAGAAACATTGATTGTCTACTTTAGAAATATCTGTAATTTTTGGGGGTAATTTGGTTGCAAAAAAGGGATAATAGACATGAATGTAATATGACAATTTGTCCAAAATTGCATTTTTCCTAACTATACAAACCTGAGGTCCTTTTACAATAGGAAGGTACTAGCGGCAGCTGGATAGGTCGTAAGCTTTCGAACAAGGGGTTCGGTAGTTAACTGCTTGTCCGACAGGCGCGCGCGCGCGACTGGGAGGTAAACAAATCACTTTTGCTTTTGGCCCAAGCAAAAACTGCAGAGTGAGGGGTGGCATGAGGTGGGGCTATGTGTAAAAGGACCTCAGGTTTGTATAGTTAGGAAAAAATGCAATTTGGACAAATTGTCATTTGTTCCGACACGGCATACAAACCTTCGGTCCTTTTACAATAGGAAGACTCACTTCTTGGTGGGAGGAATCTGAGTCTTTTGTGAACAGACTGGTGTTCGCCCAACCTTGGAAGTCTCCCTGGTCGTAATAGAGCGAGGAGGGATCCAAGCCTCTGTCCGATTGATCGGGGTGTGCACCAGGCAGGATCAATGGTCAGACCTCTGGACCGAGAGTACTAAGAGAGATGGCATGTATCTCTTCGTACCAGCAATGTAAGAACTTGTTCCTGTACAGGAGCAAATATAAAGTCATGGGTTTGACTCTTGTAGGCATCCACTTCCCCCCCTTGTAGAAGGAAGTGGTGGATATTTCTCTCCTATCCCTAGTGAAAGGGGATATGGATGGGGCTCTGTCATAATAGCTCACCTGCATCTCGTCCTCATCCAGCGTAGTGACGACCATGGCCCTCTGCCCACAGGTAGAGGGGGAGGAAAAGATGGGAAGAGAGAGCCAGTCACTCACTCACTCACACATCCATCCACACAGTCGCACCAGGACTCGATGCTGTTCAGCCCTGCGAGGGTCCTGGGTTAGCTACACAACTTGTTGAGCAGCCACCACGGGTCCCAAGGAAAAGGTATCCAAGGACCTGTGGGCAATATCCCGAAGGTAGAAGGAACGTAAAGGTAGTCTGGTTAGACCAGACCCCTGCCTTCAGGACCTGCGCCACGGAGAAGTTCTTACGAAAACGCCAACGAGGGGCCAATACTTCTGACTTCGTGAGCTCTCGGACGGGACGTACGGATGTCGTCATACCATCAGCCTCATACGCCCTCCTGATGACCTCACGCAGCCAGAATGAAAGAGTGTTCTTGGATACTTCTTTCTTGGTGACCCCGGTGCTAACGAAGAGGCGTCGACACTCAGGCCTGAGGTGCCGCAGTTCTCTTCAGATAGCGCCGTAGCGCCCTCACAGGACAAAGCAGCATCTCATCCGCATCATTATCGGTGAAGTCCAATAGGGAGGGAATCGTGAATGACTCGAACCTGTCGTCAGGGACCGACGGTTTCTGAGTCTTCGCAACGAAGTTCGGGACGAAATCGAGCGTCACGGATCCCCATCCCCTGGAGAGTCGTACATCATAGGAAAGACCATGAAGTTCCCCTACTCTCTTCGCCGATGCCAGGGCCAGCAAGAAGAGGGTCTTGAGGGTCAGATCCCTGTCTACGACTCTCGGAGTGGCTCGAACGGTGTTCGAGTCAGACTCCTAAGGACGAGAGTCACGTCCCACGCAGGGGGCCTGAGTTCCCTGGGTGGGCAAGACCCTTTCGAAGCTCTCATAAGCAAGGAGATCTCGAACGAGTTCGAGATGTCCAACCCCCTCAGTTTCAGGACGAGCGCCAAGGCGGCTCTGTATCCTTTGACTGTGGGGACTGAGAGGAGCTTCTTTCGGCGAAGAAAAACGAGGAAATCCGCTACCTGCTGAAGAGTGGCTCTGAAAGGAGATAGACCCCGTCTACGACACCAACCACAGAAGACGGCCCACTTCCCCTGGTACACAGCTGCAGAGGACTGACGGACGTTTCCAGCCATCTCTGTTGCTGCGCTACGAGAAAAGCCTCTCGTTCGCAAGAGATGGTGGATAACAGCCAGCCGTGAAGACGTAGGGACTGGACTGCTCGGTGGTACCGCTCGACGTGTGGCTGGGCGAGAGGTGTGTGCCAAGGGGGAATCTCTCTCGGTTCTCCTGCGAGAAGAGCCAGCAGGTCCGGATACCAAATGGCCTGTGGCCATTTGGGAGCCACCAGGATCATCCTGAGATTCGGGGTGACCAGCGCTCGACTGATCACCTTGCGAATCAGGCTGAACGGGGGAAAGGCATAGGCGAAGAGGTTGTCCCACCGGGTGTGAAGAGCATCCTCTGCAGCTGCCCATGGGTCCGGCACGGCCAGAGAAGAACACCTGGAGCTTCCTGTTGTGCCGGGTGGCGAACAGATCCACGACTGGTCGCCCCCACAGGTCGAAGAGCCTTTCCGCCACGTCCTGGTGTAGAGACCATTCGGTCCCATATCAAACCTGATCCCGACGGCCTGAAGTGTGGTCTGCTACTACATTTCCCTCTTCCCTGAGGAATGTAGGCGTGCCGACAGCTCTATTGAGTGTGCCTGAGCCCACTTCGTGCACCTGCCGAGTCAACTGGTACAACGGGAGAGGAACACTAGGCCCCCCTGTTTGTTGATGTAAGCCACCACCGTGGTGTTGTCGCACATCAACACCACTGAGTGTCCCATCAAGCGGTCTTGAAACTCTTGGAGAGCGAGGAACGCTGCCTTGAGTTCCAGTACATTGATGTGAAGGTGCTTGTCGTTCTCGTCCCACCACATCCATGGAAGTCAGCAACTCCTCCCAGGGTGTGCGCCCCATCCCTCGGGTCGATGCGTCTGAGAACAGCTGCATGTCCGGGGGGGGTGGGAGTGCGTAGAGGCACTCTCTTAAGAGGTTCCTGTCGTCCAGCCCAGGCTAGGTTCCTGCCTCACCTCCTGTGTCAGTGACACTGGAAAGCTTTGGGGGATCCGTCGCCTGCGACCAACTCTCCTTTAGTCTCCACTGAAGAGACCGCAGGTGAAGACGCCGTGAGGGACTAACTTCTCGAGTGACGACAGGTGGTCCGATCACGACTTGCCATCGCTGAGCTACCTGTTCCTGCCGAGACAGGAAACTGGTTGGCTGGCCTCCCTGAAATCTGCTGATCCGCGAGGTCTGCTTGGGGAAGGACTCGCCCTGCTACCGTGTCGATCAGCATACCCCATGTACTTCATCCTCTGCTTGGGCTCGAGATCGGACTTCTCGAAGTTCACCACGATCCCCAGATCGCGACAGAACTCGGGAGCAGTCGATCCCTGTCCTGTAGCAACTGCGAGCGGGAGCTCGCCAGGACTAACCAATCGTCGAGATACCTCATCAGACCGTTATCCCGTGCGAATGGGCCCAAGCAGACACCAGAGTGAACACTCGCAGTGAACACCTGTGGGGCGGTTGAGAGACGAAGCACAGGTGCCCTGAACTGGTACACCGTCCCGTCGAGGATGAAGCGGAGGTACTTTCATGGTAGGACTGATGAATGGGTATTTGGAAATACGCATCCTTCAAGTCCACTGAAAGCATGAAATCGTTCTCCCTGATGGAGTCGAGCACTGAGCGTGCCGTCTCCATCGTGAACCGGGTCTGGCGAACAAACCGGTTCAGGGGAGAGAGATCTATCACCGGGCGCCAGCCTCCCGTAGACTTTTCCACCAGGAAGAGTCGACTGTAAAAGCCCGGTGACTGATCCGTGACGATCTCTACAGCTCTCTTGCTCAGCATGGTCTTGATCTCCTGTCTCAGTGCTACGTCCTTCGATGACCCTGGAACGTACGACTGCTGTTGGGACCGGGTTGGAGGTGAGGGGTGGCCGAGATTCGAAGGGTAATAGATATCCCTCCCGAAGGACATCTACAATCCAGGTCTCGGCGCCGTAGCGCTGCCAAGTTGCCCAATGGCTGGCCAGGCACACCCCACTTCCGGCATCAGGTGAGGGGAACGCCGTCCCTAGCGTTTCCCCCCTTTCTTCGACTTCTTCCAGAGCCTCCACGGGATGAGGAGGGCTGGGAGGAGGGCTGGTTACGGCTCCCCTTGCTAGAAGTCGAAGAAGACAGAGTCATTCCCCGGGGCTTCGACGCAGCAACCGTCTTAGCCGCCGAGGAAGCGCTAGCCGAGCTCTTAGACTTGGCCGCAGTCCGAGGCTGCCAGAAGCCTTCGAGACTGCCTGGTGAACCAGACGGTCACTGTCATCAGTGCGCCGTCTGTCCACCGCAGCGTCCACCATCTCTCCTGGGAAGAGAGACGCGGAACTCCGTAAAGGTCCGTTGCGAAGTCCCAACGCCGCCTCACGCCCGGCCGCCCTGGAAACCCGAGTAAGGACAGCGTCCCTTCGTCGGAGAACCAGGTTGGCCCACAGGTTCACCGTCTGGTGGGCAAGGAAGGAGATGGCTCTTCCCCCACCCAGACTGGCAAAGTCTCCTGGAAGGGCCGAGTCATCTTCGGGAGAAATTCCCCCGGAGTTGGCTGCGACCTTAGATACTGTGAGGGACCACAGATCTAGCCAGGAGACGGCCTGGAAAGCTGCCATGGCGGTAGATTCCAGGCCGAGTGCCTCTTGCTGCGAGAAACCACAGGTTCTCGGACAGGAGACTGTTGCCAGAGACACACCCGGAGTCAGCCTAGCTAACTCCGGGTTCACCTGTTTTGGGCGGCATGGGTCCTCAGATGGCACGTAAAACCGCCGCTGTCGTAGCAGAGGAGGTGGAAGCAGCTTGCTCGACCTGCCAGACTTGAGCGAACCGTCTTGTCCGGAGACAAGCGATTCAACCTGGTCCAGCACTGAGTCCGCAAGACTCCGAACGCGGCAAACCCACCGTCGGTCTGGGTTTCCCTCTTCGGGCCCCAGACCCCAGAACGACTCGAGCCGGACGTGGGCTCGGATGGTGGAGCGGCGATCCTTCCCCGAGGTCGTTGTGCTGACGAATCAGCGCAATAACCTCGGCAAAGTTCCTCTGGATCTCAGGAGTGACTGCATCCTGCGGAGTCGGACCGTCCAGTCCCTCAAACAGGAGCACCTCCCGAGACCCTCCTCCCTCAAGGAGAGGAGCAGCGACAGCCCCCTCTCGGTCTCCTCCAACCACCTGTGCGTACGACCTGGCTGGTCCGAGGACCGAGCCTGGTGCGTACGACGACGTGGCGGGATCCTGAGGGGCGCACCCCTCACGATCACTCCTCAATACCTCGCCCCTCCCGGTGTAACCCGAGGAGGTTGAAGGTATGGGAGAGGAAGACCTGACGCTCTCCTCGCTCGCTGGCAGAACCAGCGGGCTTGGAGGACTGCAGGCGATCGCCAACCCGCGGGGGGGGTGGCGATCGAGCTGCAGACCTAGTCGAGCCGTCTCGCTGTGGAGAACGGCTGACCGAGAACAGCGGCCCCCGGTTCTCGTGGTGTCAGAGGAAGCTGGTGCTGGGTCGTCGTACCCGATTGCTCTCTGTGAGAGCGACGGTCAGGCGACCGGCGAGCTCCACTGTCACGGTGAGATCGGTGCGTATCCTCACGGTGCGTCAGTTCGCTGGTACCAGCCGTGGCTGGTGCCGGCGAACGGGGGGGGACCTCTTCCCAGCCTCGCCCGTTGGCCGGTCATGGACCGTCACGTCCGCCCGGGTAGCCAGCTGCTCGCCGCGAGAGCGAGAGCTGGCCTGGTGAGAGTCGCCGTGAGCGGCTGTCACCAGTCTTCCGCTCCGTGCCGTGAACCTGATGCTGAGCGGACTCAGAGGTCTGGTTCCTGGCTGCACGGTCGCTGGTAGGCGACCGTACACTCGGTACCTCTCGCGAACGAGCGGCCGAGCCGGACCCTGCTGCTGTGGCCGAACCACTGACAGCAGGTGAGGAAGTGCCGGTGTTAGCCGGCACCCCTCTGGTCCCCGTAGTCTTCTTCCTTGCGGGAGAGCAGAGGCGGGTCCTGCTCCCGAAGGAGCAGGGCGACCACGGAAGAAAGAACCCCCGTCTCACCAGAGCGGAGACGGGCCCTTAGAAGTTCCCGAAGGAGACTTCTTAGGGGGGGGGGAGGCGACCTTCTTCTTCTTAGGCGGGGGAGCCTTAGAAGAAGAAGGGGAAGAGGCGGCAGACGACGACGACGACGAAGAAGACGATGAAGACGACGACGACACCTTCCTCTCTTCTTCTTCTTCTTCTTCTTCGTCAAACCTCCTCAGGACCGACGTTCAGATCTGTCATCCAGGACGGAGCCGGGGCTGCTGTTGCCGAAGCAACAGGGCCCGGACGTACTGTCCGAACAGACCAGCATCGGGAGCAGCGGCGCCGGAGGAACAGGAACAACATCAGCAGGTGCGAGCATCACAGGAACGGCAGACGATACAGCAGGAGCAGTTACAGGGACAGCAGCGGTGGTCACGGCAGGTACGGCAGACTGTGTGGGCGGTCCAGATGGGCGAACCAGCGGCACAGGACGTCCTAGGTACCGGTGGGAGGTTCCCAGGGGCGAGCTCTTCGGGCACATGAAGTCGGTCGCGGCAGCACGGCAAACCCAGGTGGCGGCATCACACTCCCCCGAGTTACGGCGACTGGCCCCTGCACCGATGTAGTGGGTGTTACAGAGACCGCGTGCTGGGTGTACACCAGGTGAGGAGGTGAAGCGTAGCCGGGTGTTGTAAGGGTCGTGGTGGTGGTCGTGACCGTTGCATGGGTGACCGCCACGGAGCCAGCGAGATGATAGAGCAGCCCCCCCTCCTGGACACTCGGCACGCCCTGCAGCCCCAACGATGCCCACACCTGTCCGAGGTCATCCTTCGCGGCAACCGCACCTGAGGAGGCAAAAGTCGGGTGATTAGAAGGATCCTCTACCCGCTCGCGCGAGACGAACGGATAGAGGACCCAGAGTACACTCTACGTCAGGGTATCTAGCGCCCTCCTCCACACTCGACACGTCAGGAGAGGAGAAGGACCTAGACACCCCCCCCCGAAGGGGAAGGCGCGAGACGTGGAAGTTGAGCGGGCGGCAGGAAAGAAGACGAAGTGTCCGTCACCAAAGGAGTCGCGGGAGAGCTTTCCGTGACGACTCCTTTGCAGGCCTTCGCTTCTTCCTGCCCTCATACAAAGTCCACTGCGCCTCCGACCAATCATTACATACATCACAGGGCTCGGCTCGGGTGCATTCGCGCCCCCGACACCGAGCACACAAATATGAGGGTCAATCTCCGGGAACGATCGGAACTTCCCACATTTACGCCCTTCGATACCCGGGCAAAGTCATCGAGGGGGGTAGCGAGGCGAGGAGATTCCATCATAAATAGATAATTGATTGAGGCAATTAATATGAAAAGAGAGAATGATTGTACTTACAATAACTCTTTCATACACAATTACAACCAAATACTCAGAAAGCAAAACGACGAGAAGCGGGCAGAGAGCGTCGAAACACACACGTCCATCCACTGTGAGGCCGAAAGCAAAAGTGGTTTGTTTACCTCCCAGTCGCGCGCTGCGCGCGCCTGTCGGACAAGCAGTTAACTACCGAACCCCTTGTTCGAAAGCTTACGACCTATCCAGCTGCCGCTAGTACCTTCCTATTGTAAAAGGACCGAAGGTTGTATGCCGTGTCGGAACAAAAACATTTGAAATAACAAAGTAGAGTTAAACTAAATAA
Organism: Macrobrachium nipponense; assembly: GCF_015104395.2. Taxonomy (NCBI): domain Eukaryota; kingdom Metazoa; phylum Arthropoda; class Malacostraca; order Decapoda; family Palaemonidae; genus Macrobrachium; species Macrobrachium nipponense. Next base: position 49,147 of record NC_061098.1, on the reverse strand, counting down.
TGAGTAAAGTAAGCAATTAAGGGAATAAAGCTTTGCACATCATAAACAGTGATGTCTGCTGCTCGTAACTGTGTTTGTGGAGTGAGTGCTTAGGAACCAGGAACAGCAACGTGGTTCAAGTGCAATGTGGAGTGAATTAAGATACAATCAAATAAGCACTGTGGAGTTTCAGTTGTGATGGCAGTAAGGATAAAACCACCAATTACAAGGTAAAAATGAATTCGATTAAAACCATGACCCCGGGAATAACAAGTTTCATACGTTCACTAATATAGGGAACAAAATGTTTTGTTGTGCTGATTACAACTGCAATCTTGAGTAAGCTCAATAAACGTTACATATATACGCTAACATTGTTCAAATGAGTGCTAGGAAAGATGGACAGTCCGTGATTAGACCGGCCAACCACACGATAGCCGCCATATTGGAATTCAAAAGTGCCTTGATAACATACTTTACAAAGAGCGTCACATGCTTATTTTAGTTTGTATGGGGCTTTCATATATCGAATTGTTGACGAAACTTCAATCTTTTGAATGGTGTGCTTTGAGTTGGAATTGCATTCTTGTTTTACCAATTAAATATAGAGTGAATAAGACCCGGCCAGCGTGTTGATGGTGGATTGTCCGTGATTGTTTACCCTATTAGTGAAAGTATGAAACTTGTTATTCCCAGGGTCATGGTTTGAACTGGATTTAATTTACCTTGTAATCGGTGGTTTTATTCTTATTGCCATCACAACTGAAACTCCACAGTGCTTATTTGATTGTAATTATACACATTATTGGTCTTAATCCACTCCAAGTTGCACTTGAACCACGTTGCTGTTCCTGGTTCCTAAGCGCTCGCTCCACACACATCGTTACGAGCATCAGACGACGTACGACACTGTTTATGAAGTGCAAAGCTTTATTCCCTTAATTGTTTACTTTACTCATTATTTAGTTTAACTTTACTTTGTTACTTCAAAATGTTTATTTAATTCCTTTTTTGCAACCAAATTACCCGGAAAAATTACAGATATTTCTAAAGTAGATAGAATCCAATGTTTCTTGCCTTGTCGTACATCTGGCTGCCGAAAACCTTCGCGGAGCAGATGACGTATTAGTGGATTATATATATATATATATATATATATATATATATATATATATATATAATATATATTATATTACTATATATATATATATATATATATATATATATATATATATATATATATATATATATATATATATATATTATATATATATATATATATTTTTTTTTTACTTTTTATATTAATTTTTTTTTGTTCATGACACTTACCTGTCATATATATATAGCTGTATTCTCCGAAGTCCGACAGAATTTCAAAACTACCCGGCAAACGCAGTGGTCAGCCAGGTGGTTAGTACCCATTCCGACCGCTGGGAGGCGGGTGTCAGGAACCATTCCCATTTTCTATTCAGATTTTTCTCTGTCGCGGTCGGTAAACAACTGTTTACAGACCTCCGCCTAGGATTTTGGAAAAACTTTGTTCACTTGAGTATTTGATTGTCTCTTGGTTTTGAAACTTGCTCGGTGGATTGGCATGCGCGATTGTGGTTTGTCTTTGAATTTGGTTTGGATTTCTCTAATATGTCTGGGATCGTTCCTGCAACTAGTTTTAGAGTGTACTGTGCTAGAGTGTAAGGTGAGGCTACCGAAAGCTTCGGTGGATCCTCATACAGTATGCACGAAATGTAGAGATCATATTTGTTTGATGAATGATAGGTGTAAAGAGTGTGAAAGGTTGACCGAATATGAATGGAAGACTTATGATTCGTATGTTGTCGTAAGCTTGAAAGGGATAGAATCAGAAGATCTTCCTCCGAAGTGCTTCTGTGAAGAGTAAGGATAGTAATTCGCATTCTAACCTTCTGTAGAGGTTGTTACATCTAACCCTGTGTATTTGCCTTTGGGCAATGAAGTTATTGCTTCGGAAGTATTGCCCTTTCTTCCATCATGGAGTCGATTCGTGCACTAGAATCGAAAGTGAGTGCATTGAAGACCACAGTGAAGTGTAGTGGAAACATTAGTGCCCTAGGTGTAGTGGAGGGGGCGTCAGATCGGTCCCATAGTGCCTCTAGGAATAGAACCATCTGGTTCGGACTCCCAGGACTCAGGGAATGGACATGTTGAAAACGAAGGAGGGCTACGGGAAATTCCCACCGGTCGGCGTCCCTTCAGCAGATCCTGTGGACGCTTCCAGGCTGCCGAAGCGTGTGATCGAGCACGGATATTGAAGGAGTGCTTTTCGTCCTCTGAGGCGTCCTCTCCTGACCGGGGATGGAGCTCTCAGAGGGCCTCTCACGAGGAGTACGAGTTTGACACTAGGTGTCGCACAGGCGGCCAGCGTCTTTCTCGTCCTCTTAGGAGCGGTTTTAAGGAAGTGGACGCTTCACGTCCTACTTCTCGTCCTGTTCTTTCATCATCACCCGAACACTTCGAAGAATTGACGCCTAAGAAGAGAGGCAGGCGTCTTCTGATGAGGACGCTTTGAGAACTATCAGCGTCTTAGAGTTCAAAGGAAGAAGAGGGCTCCAATTCGCCCTTCTTCGCATATAATGAGTCCTTCTCCTGAACGTGGAACTTCCACGTCTAATGAAACTCCGTAGGCAATTGCGTCAAACGATTGTCGGCTTTCTTCGCAAGGGGAGAAGAGGAGCCTCATCGGTGTAGAAAGGATCTTTGGCTTCCTGTTAAATGATCGAAACAACCTTTGTTGGCTTCGCCTCGTTCTTTAGCCTCTCCTGCGTCGTCTTCTTCGGGATCCTTCAGACTCAACCGAGAACACGCAAGTGTTTCCGGAGAGAGAGTGTGAGTGTCCAGAAGTGGCGATGGGGACAAGAAGCGTTAGATGTCGCACAGGCGGCCCTCGCTTTTGTCAGGAGGTTGAGAATGAACAAGAGAAGCCTCGTGTCGACGTTCGACGGACTTCTGCATCAACTCGACGCTTCTATCATGAGAGAGCCTACCAACGCCAAAAGTATCAGGACGTTCCAGAAGGCTCTAGGATTCAAAGAGAGCAACGTTTAGATTATGTGTCTGATCTTACTCCTCAAGAAAGGGAAATACTGTACGAATATCGACGAAAGGCTCGTGCTTTAGAATATGAGAACTCGCAACGCGTTATTAAGAGAAGATCGTAAGACTCACCAGGACGCTCGAGAGGACGCCCCGATACAGGTTAAGCGTCCTAAGCGAAGTTTGAAAGACGCTCGACGTCCATTAGAGCACGTCCCGCTTTAGGACGCTTTTGAGGACGCTTCTTTGATGGATAAGCGTCTTATAGACATTAGAGTCCAGCGGGATCGGAAGTTTCATTAGCACGACTTCCTGTGAGTCCTAAGTCTCGCTCCCTTAGCAAGGGGCGCTCGCGATGACGATAGACACCCGACTATTCGGGATTCTCGAAAAGAGAAACGTACTCAACTGAGAGAAGATCGACAGGAATCCCGCGAAAGAGGCTTTTGAAGAACCTTTGCCTTTAATGACTTCGAAAGACAAGGCTTTACAAGAGAGTCTGAAGTTTTCAAAGACAACGGCGGATCATTCGCGCATTGTCTCGTCTATTCCTTCAGCGGATAGAAACTCCCCTTACGAACAGAGCCTCAAAGGAGAACCACTTCTTGTTTAGCTAAAGAAACTTCGGACCGTCAAGATCAAGGAGAGTCTTCAACGATACGCATCCTGCAGAAGAGGAGGAGCCTTCAGAAGCATCTACGGATTATAGCACGTTAACGCGCTTACTGAAGGAATTGTTTTCGGAAAAATTCCAAGCACCAGTTCCTCTCTCTCCGCCATCGCAACTATCCTCATCCAAGACGAGAAAAGCTCTGGGGTTTGTTAGGATGGCTGCTTCTTTCTACTAAAAGAGCGTTGAAAGACGGATGAATGATGGATGGAATCAAGGAAGACGAAAGGAAAGACGTCCTTTGCGCTTCCTCCAGCTAGCTAAACGGGACGAGAGCCGGTATATGGTATGAGACCGGAGAAGAAAACAGGGTTGAGACTTCCGTCTGTCTGCGCAAGGTGACTTCTCAAACCTGGTTCGAAGCACCAAGAAGATCTTACCTGTCCTCGGCTAAGGTTTCATGGACTATGCCGGAAATAGATCACCATCTAAAAGGACTGTACAGGACGTTGGAAGTATTCAACTTCCTAGATTGGTGCTTGGGAGCTTTAGGTCTGCAAGCTAAGAGCCCAGAATCATTGTCATTAGAAGAGTTATCGAGCGTCCTGTCATGCATGGACAAAGCAGTAAGGGATGGCTCGGATGAGTTAGCTGCCCACTTACTACGGGAATATTAAAGAAACGAGCGCTTTTCTGCAGTTTTACTGCTAAAGCAGTTTCCCCTACGCAGAAAGCGGAGTTATTATTCGCCCCCTTTTCTTCCCATCTTTTTCCTGAAAAAATATGGTAAAGGATTTATCTGTGAAACCTGAAAGAGGAAAAGGCGACAAACCAGGATTTGCTGTCTCAATCATCTAGACTTCCTGCGACACAATCATCTTCTCGAGTAGCTCAGTACCAAAGAAGAATTTTAAGCCCTTCGTGGCAAAGCACCATCAAGAGCTGCTACACGAGGAAGGCGGGGCTTTGCTAGAGGCAGAACCCCCGCAAAGCAAAAGAGGAAAGAAGTGACGACCTTGCCCTTCAGGCACCCGGTGGGAGGGAGACTTTCTCTCTTCGCAGAGGCTTGGAGAGCAAGGGGGACGGACACTGGTCCCTCAAGATTATAGAGAAGGGATACAAAATTCCCTTTCTCTCCATGCCTCCGTTGAGCATGAAGCCTATAGACCTGTCCACCAGCTTATCAGCCGCAGAAGCAACAGATTCTATCGATTTATTAGATCAAATGATCGGGAAAAGAGCCGTAGAACGATGCTCTTGACAGATTCCCCAGGCTTCTACAACAGGTTATTCCTGGTTCCGAAAGCAGTCTGGGGGATGGAGGCCTGTCCTAGATGTCAGCAGTCTGAACCTTTTCGTGAAGAAAGAAAGGCTTCAAAAATGGAAACATCACAATCGGTCCTAGGGGCCTTGAGACCAGGGGATTGGATGGTGTCATTAGATCTCCAAGACGCTTACTTCAATGTCCCCCATCCATCCCCAGTCCAGGAAGTTTCTCAGGTTCATTTTAAGAGGACAGGTCTTCCAGTTCAGAGCTCTATGCTTCGGACTGAGCACAGCTCCCATGATTTTCACTTTTCTCATTCGGAATGTGGCAAAGTGGCTTCACCTCTCGAAGATACGAGTCTCCCTTTACCTGGACGACTGGCTCATACGGTCGTCGTCGAGAACAAGGTCTGGAGGACCTTCAGACTACGTTTACTGTTGGCGAAATCTTTAGGCCTCCTGATCAATTACGAGAAGTCCCATCTGACCCCCAACACAGTCCATCGTGTATCTGGGGATTCAGATGGATTCAGTGGCTTTTCCGTCGCTAGAACATCAGCGGAAAGGCTTAGAAAAAGTGTCAGCCTTCCTGGAGAAGGAAACATGCTCGGCAAAGGAATGGATGAGTCTGCTGGGGACCATTCTTCGCTGGAGAAGTTTGTTTCTCTAGGGAGACTACATCTCAGGTAGAGGGAGACTACATCTCAGGGCCCCTACAGTTTTTCTAACAGAAAATTGGCAGGACAGACAAAAACTTAGAGGAGAATTTGAGAATATCCCCGTTGGTCAAGAAACACCTAGAGTGGTGGCTCGATCCCACCAAGATGTCGAAAGGAGTGTCCCTCTGTCTTCAGAGCCCCGACCTTGTGTTATTTACAGACGCGTCTATGACAGGCTGGGGAGCAACTCTGGGAAAGGAGGAAGTGTCAGGCCTCTGGAGAAAAGAACAGAAGCCTTGGCACATCAACCTCAAGGAGTTAGAGGCAATTCGCTTAGCACTTCTAGCCTTTCAAGAACGAGTCATAGGCCGAGTTGTCCAGATCAACGAGGACAGCACCACGGCCCTTTCTTATATCAAGAAACAGGGGGGGGGACACACAACTCGTTCTCTCTACAAGATAGCGAGAGAAATCCTGTTATGGTCAGAGGAGAGGAACATAACTCTCCTGACAAGATTTGTTTCAGGGGTCCAGAATGTCAGAGCAGACATTTTAAGCCGTCGAAATCAATTGATTTCAACAGAATGGGACTCTGCACATAGAAGTCTGCCAACAGTTATGGAGACTATAGGGACGACAATAGTGGACCTCTTCGCGACTTCGAAAACGAAGAGACTGCCTCTTTACTGTTCATCGATCATCGACCCGGAAGCAGTAGCAGTAGACGCAATGCTTTGGGACTGGACGGGGATGGATGTATACGCCTTTCCCCCGTTCAAAACTTCTGGGAGAAGTAACAAGGAAGTTAGCAGCGTCGGAAGGAACAAGGATGACACTGGTCGCACCATTCTGGCCAGCAAGCGAGTGGTTCACAGAGGTCATGTCCCTACTAGTGGACTTCCCAAGAATCCTACAGTAAGACCCGATCTTCTCAAACAGCCCCACTTCGATAGATATCCAACCCGCAAAAACCCGTTCGCTCTGAGTCTGACTGCATTCATACTATCAAGAAACTGGCAAGAGCGAGAGGGTTTTCAGGAGAGGTGGCAAAAGCTATCGCCACCGCGAGAAAGAGCTTCCTCTCAATCTGTCTACCAGTCTAAGTGGGCTGTTTTTAGAAGATGGTGTAGGAAAGAGGGCATTTCCTCCTCCAAGACCTCTGTGAGCCAAATCGCCGATTTCCTGTTAATCTTAGGAATGTAGACAAGTTGGCAGTATCAACAATTAGAGGATATAAGAGTATGCTGTCAACAGTCTTCCGTCATAGAGGCTAGATTTGACGAATGATAGGGATCTTCACGATCTTCTGAGATCCTTCGAAACATCAAAGGTTCCACAGGTTAAAACACCTTCGTGGAATTTGGACATAGTTTCTAAAATCTTTAATGGCGAGTCCCTTTGAACCTTTGCACGAGGCTTCGCTGAAAGATTTAACGAAGAAGGCCCTCTTTCTAACCACCTAGCCACTGCGAAGAGGGTGAGTGAGGTTCAAGCAATTAGCAAAAATGTTGGATTTAGGGGACACAATGCAGTCTGTTCCTTGAGTCCTTCCTTTTTAGCTAAAAACATAAATCCTTCCAATCCCTGGCCTAAGAACTTTCGATATCAAGGGATTAACAGGGATTGTTGGTCGAGAGCCAGAAAGAGTCCTGTGTCCTGTCAGAGCTCTAAAATTCTATCTGGATAGAATAAAACAAATTAGAGTCAATCGGACAATCTTTGGTGTTCTGTGAAAAGACCTGATTTACCTATGTCTAAGAACGCCTTAGCGTTCTTCTTGAGAAGCACCATCAGGGAGGCCCATTCGTCCTGCCCAGATAGTGATCTGAAAATTCTGAAAGTCAATGCTCATGAAGTTAGAGCTGTCGCAACTTCGATGGCATTTCAGAAGAATATGGCGCTCAGCGATATTGTGAGCACCACATTTTGGCGAAGCAACTCTTGTGTTCGCTTCACACTACCTCAGGGATGTGAAAGTGACATATGAGAACTGCTTTTCGCTTGGACCATACATATCAGCAGATTCAGTTTTGGGTACGGGAAGTGGCACGAATCCTATCCTTTAGAAAATGGATAGGTGTGCTTTTATTTTATGGTTGTTGGTTTTTTGGTTGTAGGGTCGACCGCTAGAGGCGGACTTCCCTTTATTTTAGCCTTAAAAGTTTTGGGGACTAACTGCTAGGCTAGGTCAGGTGGTGGTTTTTTCTTTGCTTCGCTGCCCTTAAAGTATGGTCAATATGGTCTAGACACATTGTGGTCACGCCCCCTCGTTGTCAGATCATCTAGATCTCACCAGCTATACAGGTCACGTCCTTGCTGGAGACTCTAGTAAAGCAAAAGCAGACTTGGGTGGACAGTAATCACGAAGTCAGTTACGCTAACACGGTAATGGAACCAAGATGTCTCTTCATTCTGCATGTGAAATGTTTCCCAAAATCCTTTTATTCTGTCCCTCCCCACCATCCAATGGTGGGAATCAGCCATACATATATGGGCGGAAGGTAAGTGTCATGAACAAAATGATATTGTTATGATACAATAAAGTTTGTTCATACTTACCTGGCAGATATATATAATCAAGTACCCGCAGCCTCCCTCGGGGACAATGACATTAAAAATCTGAATAGAAAATGGGAATGGTTCCTGACACCAATGCCTCCCAGCGGCGGGAATGGGCTACTAACCACCTGGCCGACACTGCGTTTGCCGGGAGTTTTGAAATTCTGTCGGACTTCGGAAAGAAGGTACAGCTATATATATCTGCCAGGTAGTATGAACAAACTTTATTGTATCATAACAATATCATTTTGCTAGCACTTTTCATTGATTTAAGTGTACATTAGTATTTTGATCTTTTTTAATAACTTTATGCCAGAAATAAATGTAACTAATGTTTGCATGCTAAGAATGGCAAAATCATTGTTGCCACATTAGTGGAGCTTCACACATACTCCGATGCGTTATTATAAACTGTTTCCATGAATGCAATAATGATAAAATTGCTTTAATATTTATGTATATATAATTCCAATACATAGGCAGATTTCACCAATTTCCATGTTTGTGTAAGTCTTATACCCAGCTTAGAGAGAAGAGAAGGGAAGGTGAAGGAAGGGGCCGGGGGGGGGGGGGGGGGGGGGGGGTGTGTAGGTGGAGCTTTTGAACACACAAAAATTGGCAACAGAGAGAGAGAAAAGAAAGTGAAGGAAGGTGGCGGTGGAGGTGGGGGGAGAGGGTAGGTGGAGCTTTTTACTGCTGTGTTCGTATCCATTTCTGGATAATGGAGTTTTTGTCTCTTGGTACAAGGACAAGTGTCATTTTTCTTTACAATTAGTGATTCACGATAACCTTATGAAATAACGGCACTGGGTGTAATACACTATAGCAAAATTTCTTTCTGATACGAGTGTTCGTTACAGAAATATTACCAAAAAACTTGCTTGCACTGTCTCTGAAACCCATAGTAGGTATGCTGCTTAGTTGTCAATCAAGTTTTTTGTAATCAAGTATTTTTTACAAGCTAGCTCTAATATAAATTTGTATTTTTCTTAATCAAAACATGCTCCTCAATGCTAACTTTCCTCTTTTAATGACTTTCTGGTCATTGCAAATTCAGCCCCATCAATTTCTTATGGTGCGAAAACAGACAAGTGCCCCAGGGAGCGAAAGCGATTGCGTCACGCTACGGTGGTAATCCGGTAGTAAAACCTATTCATATATCCAAAAAGTAAACAATAAAGATGTATATGCGCATTACGATTATAATAATTACATGAATAGCTGATAACATTCTGCATGAATAACTGGTTAACTGTTCTGCAAGAAAGTTGAGTATAGCAATTCATTTACAATTGGTACGAAAGTCAAGATGTCGTGACGTCATAATACAGGACTTAAAAAAACTTTCTAATTCTGAAAAATAATTACTTGAATTTCAGTCAGGAATCAAGTTACTTTTTCAATAACGAATATTTTCAAATTAATCATCATAAATATGTAAAATATTGATGTTTTACTTTTTATTTAAATAATTATCCAGTGCATGCTTCGTCGTTGTCTTCTACCAAAACCGTAGTTTCCTGAAAAACTTTGTGACAAGGGACCGTTATATGATTGTTGTGATGAAAGTGTCCCAGTGTCTATGGGTACAAGTGGTGTGCGGATTTAGCACAGGAAATGGGAAGTTTGTTGACACAAGCGACTCCACAAACATCAGGATGGCATCAATCTTCTAAAGTTTTTAATCGTAAGTAAAAATTTTGAAAGTGTTTTGGTGTTGTGGGTCTGCGTTGGCCACCCTTTTCATTAACCTTTGTTTAAATCTTCAATTATGGCCTTAATGTCTAACTCTGGAGAAAATACTTCCTTTGAAAGGAGAGTAGAGGTCTTTAGCTCCTCTCACCAATAACAACTCATGACTGATGACCATCTCCGGTGTCAGGACGAGTTAAAAGTACTTTTTCATTGGGTGGCCAGCCGTGATAGTCGGTGAGGTGGCCAGTTCATGCAGTGTTTTACCCCATATGTAACATTTATTGATCTTACTCAAGATTGCAGTTGTAATCAGCACAATAAAATGACATTTTGTTGCCTATATCAGTGTAATTATGAAACTTTTATCCCTTGGTCATGGTTTGAACTGAATTAATTTTTACCTTGTAATTGGTGGTTTTATTCTTACTGCCATCACAACTGAAAATCCACAGTGCTTATTTGATTGTAATTATACACATTTTGGTCTTAATTCACTCCACATTGCACTTGAACTATGTTGCTGTTCTTGGTTCCTAAGTACAGTAGAGCATCGGTTCTCGACGATAATTCGTTCCAGAAGGAGCGTCGAAATTCTATTTTTTCGAGAACTGAATCAAGTTTTCCCATAAGAAATAACTGAAAATGGATTAATCCGTTCTTGACCATCAGTTATTACCTAACTGCCTTTTTTTCTTTTTATACAATACATTACATGTAAATTACAACTAAAGTTAAAGTTAAATAAATATGTTAACGTGTATTTATAATTTTAAATGTATAATAAAGTATAAAGGAAAACTAGCCTGCGTCCAACCGATTGTTGACCAAGCGCCATAGGCTACCTATGTAAATAGTAAGTAGAATGTAGTGTAGTGGGTAGGCATAAAACGTGTTGCTAACATAATAAAAACATTGAAAAGCAAGTCTAATTATTACAGTAAATTAATAAACTATTAAAATTAAACCCAATATATATTTATCAAAAACTTGCAAAAATTTGCCTACAGTAAGTCGGCATGTAAACAAAGCATAGCGCAACCCTGGTGGTTTATATCGGGACTATGGTAGTAAACAAACCATATCGTCGCTATAAGCCTAGAAACGTTTACATTCGATATTAATTTATGGTAAATCTTTTACGGAGTCGACTGCAATACTGTATACAAAATCGCTTGAAAATTATCTTTCAGTAAATGTAATGTTATGATACTAACGATTTTGTTTCATAAATGTCCTTATAAAAAAGGTGCATCTTTTACGGCAAATTGTCCAATATCAGGGCTGTTTTCAAGCTTATTAGACTTTGACAATAATTATGGTACTGCATGGTACATATATACATACGTATAAGTAAAAGAATCTTCTAATGTCTTTAATTACTATACCATTACGTACCAGCATCTCTTTAGTTTAATATTCAAGCTAACCTCTCCTTTTTTTTTTTTTTTTTTTTTTGTTTTTTTTTTTTTTTTTTTTTTATATTTTTTTTTACGAGGAAGCTTATAAACGAAGCATACAGATTGCGTTCGTTACCGCGCACGCGTTGCATATGTAAACTGTGTCACTACCAGACCTCATACGTAAACATTGGCGTCATTTTACAGTAGCCATAAAAGAATAGTCTTAATTTCTATAATTATTCTATACCATAGCGGCTTCTCTGATTAAGCTAAGGCTAACCTCCTCTTTACCAGCAAGCTTAACAAAGATTAAGATTGCGTTCCCTCCACCGAACGCACACGTTACGTATGTGTCAGTGGTTTCACTACCAAATCTCACACGTAAACAATGACGTATTTTTACAGTAGACTTAAAAGAATCAACTTAATTTCTATTATTAATGTATACCATAACCTCTTCTTTACCGGCACGCTTAAAAAGCTTAGATTGCGTTGCTACCGAACCGAACATGTTACGTATGTAACTGGTTTCACTACCAAATCTTACACGTAAACATTGACATATTACAGTACGACATAAAAGATTTTCCTAATTTCTTAATTACTAGCACTTAATATGGCATAGTGGCTTCTCTGATATAAGCTATGACTAACTTCTTCTTTACCGGCAAGCTTAACAAAGCTTAAAGATTGCATTCGCTACCGAACCGCACATGTAACCTACGTACGTAACATTGCCTTCACTCCAAACCTAACACTGAAATACGTATTGCATTTGCTACTGAAACGCGCGCCTCAAGTGTGAGCATGGGTTTAGAATATGTCTACTCTTGAAAAAAAATCAAGCAACTGTGCTGATTAAATCTTTTTTTCGCTCATCACTTTCATGTAGAGGAGGAGGATAGACGAAACTAAGGTTTATTTTGGAGTTGGTGGAAAATGATGGAAACATTTTGAAGAAGGAAAACGCGAGATGCCATGTAAACTTTTCCATTTCAGAGATTAACATTAGCAAAAGGTTTTAATAGATAGCCAGTAGTAATGTTGGGACCATGATGAATCAAAAGGTAACTGCGTATAGAGTTGATACCACCGAAAAAGCAAACGAAATGCGCGCAAGGTGTACAAGACACGACACATGTTTGAATGTTTGTAATCATTAGTTGCGGACTTTAAACAATGCTGAGTGGCGTCACCAGTGTTACCAACGTTTGCTAAATTATGCTAGTCGGTCCAAGCAAGAATTTATGCCAAATATGGTGCAATTTTGTGCCAGAATTATGCTATTAATCTATCTTTATATCATTTCTCTAATACATTTGAGCTAAAACAACGATGTAATGGAAATTTAAAACATTTATATCATTAGGTGAAATGATACAAAGTGACGAACAGACAATATTATAACTAATAATTGATTATCTTTACATGTTAGGAAACTCGTAATATATAAACACCATTTTTCTTTAATAGACTCACATGCAAATCACTAGTACACTATTTGATATGCAATCACTATTAAACTATTTGGCAAATGTGTGAAGATCACACACACAAATGTGAAGAAAAACAACAAATTTACTTATTACTGCATCATTATCATGCCACGCAGAACCATTTTCTTTACAGGTCACATTTAAAAAAAACAATTAATAAATACTTGAAAATGTGTGAAAATTACTTCAAATATAACATTTTGTTATTTACTGATATTTACTGAAAAATTAAAACTAAAAAAAAGGTAAACAAACAAACCAGTCTCTACTCAAGAAGAAAAACATACGTACTTATTACTTGATCATTATCATGCCACTGAAACACTATTTTTCTTTAAAACAGATCACATACACAATGAATAAATACTTGAAAATTGTGTGAAAATCACTTCAGACATAATTAAAATTTTTGATAACTACTGGAAAAAAAATAAACTTAAAGGAAAAAAAGTAATTCTTTACTCATGAAGAAAAAACATTATTAACACTTTACTGATCGTTTGTCATGCCACTGTGGGTATTATTTATATTCACAAAATTAACATTCCTTAGTTGGGTTCAAACTTAGCAATTAAACTCATTTGTTAGTGCTGCTTTTGAGGCAATTTCAATATGAAGATACATTCACTATAGCTGTGTAAGAAATTGAGGAATTTTCTGCATTTTATTTAATATTTTAGTGAAAATCACATCCTAAAATTGTACTAGAACCACCCTAAGTGTGAAAGAAATTATGTCTAAGCTCCAATTCTTGGGTCAAATATGCTAAAAAACATGAAATTGTTGTACATTTGTAAGCAACTGGATGACGCCAACTAGCGGCGGCTGGCGGAAACAGTTTTGTTTTACAAAAAAAAAACATCATATGTCGGGGGGTGGGAAACTGGTTTTTTGTTTGAAAACAGATACCAAGTTTATTGGAAATTTAGTGGCGAAATCCGATTATGTCGAGTACTAATACGGTCGTGAACCGGGTCTCTACTGTACTCACTCCGCAAACAGTTACGAGCAGCAGATGACAACACTGATTATGAGGTGCAAAGCGTTTATTCCCTTAATTGTTGACTTTATTCATTATTTAGTTTGTTTAACTTTACTTCAAAAGGTTATTAATTAATGTTTATTATCCCTTTTTTGCAACCAAATTAACCCTGAAAGATTACAAATACGTATTTGGGATGTATACTTACGAGCAGACGACGCGAGGAAAAAAGACTCATCTTTGCCAAATGCCAGATGCATTTACAAACTGTTTCCATGAATTCTAGTTGTCATAGTAATGCAGTAATGATAAAATTGCTGTAATATGTATATATACAGTAGTACCTCGAGATACGAAAGGCTCAACTTACGAAAAATCCAAGTTACAAAAGCCAATACGAAAAATTTTACTGCTGGCTACATACGAAAAGTTTTCAAGATATGAAAGGTTGTGCTATAAAGTCCTAAGATTTGCATGGACCACCGTGAACAATTTTAAAAACTACCGCGCCGCCAACTGAGTAAACTCGCCACATCCTCCCGCTCTCCCATTGGTTCCTGATGCTAGTCACCCCATAAGGTCCTGGCTCTCCTATTGGTCAGCATTCTACCCATTGTGCTTTAAGTATTCTATGGTAAAATGTATAATTATTGTTTGAAACTGTTAATTACTGTTTGGGTTAATTGGAGACAGTTTATGTATAAAGGTTGAAGTCAAGCCCTATAGGAGATTATTACCTCTCCACCAACGGATCGTTGTGTGTTCTGTATCCATTTATATATATATCATTTTTTAAGTAAAGAAGAAAAAAACCAAGTCTGTGTTTCTTTACTGCCACAAGCTATCTAGGCAGGTATGGAGAGTAACTTCGACTTGGAAACTGATCCTGAGTATGATGGCAGAAACGCACAATCTGTTATGGAGTGGCTGAGAAGTTGGAGCTGGTTTGCAAGCTTCGGAAAGTTGATGATGTGGCCAGTGTGATCCTCTGCGGCTACAGGTGGTGCCTTTGCAGTGTACTTACAGTTACCCACAGCAGATAGGAAGAAGGTTGACAAGGTGAAAGAAGCATTGTTAGCTGCGTTGCTGTTGATCCCTATGTAGCCTATGAACAGTTTGTCAGTAGGAAGTTGCACAGTGGAGAGGCACCGGATGTCTACTAGCTGATCTACGTCGACTCGGATCCCTGTTTGGAGGAATTTCTGAAAAAGCTCTTGCATGTGCTTTTGTAGCTGGACTTCCAGAGAGAATTCGTCAAGCTGTTGAGAGCTGGGTCTCGCATGGAGGCCCTCGATCTGGAACAGATTTTGGCTCGGACCCCGGGCGGTTCTGAAAGATGACCTTCCTTCTGTTTCAGTGGAAACATGTTTTGGCGCCACAGGAAGCTTGGGTTCTGTGCCAGTAGAACCAACAGTTTCAGAAATGTCATGTATGCCTTGGACCAAATCACTTTGCCAGGGACTGTCTTGTTCGCAACGGAGTAAAGGTCGATTTCGGAGAAGGGTTAAAGTGCGATCGGTGTGGTGGAATGGGGCACATTGCGTCAGCTTGTCCGGGAAAACGAGCAAGGAGAGGAGGCATCAGGCGCCAGCCTCCTCTCCCAAAAACCCACTGAGTAAGGTGCTGCCAAGTACTGTTTTGAGTGTAGAGGGTCTTCAGTGTTGCGTGTTAGTAGACACTGGGTGTTCTCAAAGCATCGCTCATGTCTCGTGCTGTAAGGCATGGAACAAGTGCGCAGTTAGCATAACTGTGAGTGGGCAAGAATGGGTGTGTGAAGGAATGGGCGTCGTGCACTTGCCAGCTCAGTAATGGAGCTACTGCCAGCATTTCTGTATGTGTAACTACTCTAATGTCCCTCGGTTTTAAATTTCTTCTCGGGATGGATGGTGTGAGGGCCTTCTCGGAGGAGTCACTGTCGATACCCAGGGTGGTGTACGTTTTGGAATGGAAGACACTTTTTTCTGCAGCTGCTGATGTGTTGAAGGTGGGGGTGGATGAGCGTGATTTTAGTGCAATTTATGATCCTGTGATTAAATGTTGGAGAACAGCTACATGGAAATGGTCTGAGGGCAAGGAGCCTGGCGTCCTGAAGAATGGAGTAAAGGCATATTCTGTACCTCAGGAGGCAAAGGACCTGTATGAATCAGCTACAAAGATGGGTGAATGATGGATGGCTGCTTCCTTATGATGAGAAAAATAAATCTGGACCCAGCTAAGGGGCTATTCCCCTCATGGCTGTTGTACAACAAAATAAAAAGAAGGTGCGGCCTGTACTGGACTTCAGAGAACTGAATACGACATGATGCATTTACAGCAGACTCGGATGTGTGCTCAGACAAACTACGTGAGTGGCGCAGGCAAGGAGTGAATGTATCTGTAGTAGACTTGGCTAAAGCTTACCTGCAAATAAGAATCCATGAGTCTCTGTGGCCATACCAGACTGTATATTTCAAAGGCCAGAGTATTGCTGACTCGACTGGGGTTTGGCTTGAATATTGCTCCGATGTAATGAAATCTGTTTTAAACTGTGTCTCCTTCAGGACCCAATTGTAAGAAAAGGAACATCAGCTATATTGATGACATCTTGGTGAATGAAGATATTGTTGAGGCCAGCCGTGTAGAGGAGCATCTTAGGAATTTTGGGCTAGTAAGTAAGCCACACCAAAGACTTGCTGAAGGGGCTCGAGCATGGGCCTGAGAGTTTGGGGGGAGCAGGAGAGTCTTTTTGGAAAAGGGACAATGACCTGGGCGATGCACCGAGACAATTGACTCGGCGAGCAGTGTTCTCATACTGTGGTAGACTGTAGGCCATTACCCTGTTTGTGGATGGCTGTGAGTGGCGGTAGCATTCATCAAGAGAAGAGTCAATAAAGTCACTGAAGGATGGGACGACGTCATTAATGATGATTACATCAAAATATGTTTGCAGGAACTTCTGGAGAAGGTTAAAAGAAGGATGACCCTGCGAGAGGACAGTGGAATGTCACCGGTGACAAATTCAAGATCTGGGTGGATGCTAGTTCTCTTGCGCTTGGTGTTGCAGTGGAAGTAAATGGTTCCATTGTGGAAGATGCCAGCTGGCTGCGGAAAGACGACTCTTGCCACATCAATATGGCTGAGCTAGCTGCAGTCATTAAAGGATTGAATCTTGCACTGGCTTGGAAGATACAAAAGGTGGAATTAATGACTTGACTCATCTACTGTGCATCGATGGATTCAGATGGACTTTTAGGAAAAAAGCAGACTAGAAGACTAAGGCCGCAAGTGAAATGTCATCAGAAGAAGACTTGGAATAGTCTTGTCATTGATAGAAGAAGTGTGACCTCCAGCTGTCTATTACACTTGTGTCTTCTGCCAATAATAAAGCTGGACAGTTTGACACATGTACCTCAGCGCTGGCTGAGGGACCTTGGTTCATGTCACCAAGATGCAAAAACTTATGGTGCTTCTGTTGTCCCTGCCATTAGTGATGGAATTAAGGAGATCCATCATGCTGCTGGTCACCAGGTGTGAGAAGAACTCTCTATTTTTGTGAAGAAAGTCCATCCAGGAGTTACCAGGCGGCAAGTACAGGCTGTTGTCAAATGCTGTGAGGCATGCCCAGTCAATAGACCCGGCCCCAGTGAAGTGGCAGAAGGGTAGTCTGGAAGTGGATAGTGTGTGGCAGAGCGTTGGCAGGATATTACTCACTATGATGGGACGGCTGTATCTTACCTCTCATTGATTGTGGACCGCATCTCGATTTGCCATCTGGCGTCGGCTCCCATTTTCAGGGGACCAGTGGAGAGCATCATCGGGCAACTTGAGACAGTGTTCTATGAACGAGGAGCGCCGGAGGCTACTGTTAAATGACAATGACCTGCTTTTTTGCAGCAAAACTATTTGCTTGTGACTTGCAAAAAAGTGGTGCGTGCATCTTAATTTTAGATGTGTTATGTTCCATCAGGAAATGGTATAGCTGAGAGATGCCATCGAAACTGTTAAAGTCATTGCTGCAAGGAAAGGCTGCAGCATTGCAGAGGCTGTATATCTGTATAATTTGATGCCTCATGATGACTGCGACTCAACGACTGCCCCTGTCAGTATGCTGTATTCTTACCCTGTGAGGGTCGAGGAGTGGATCCATGCTCAATGAACAAAGTGGCAGTGAGTGGCCCTACAAAGCAGGTGATGAGGTGTGGGTAAAACCATCCAACATGCGATGCAATACGCAATTTGAAAGAGGCAAGGTTACGAGAGTTTGTCAGAACAAGCTGTTGAAGTCAATGGGAGTTCCACGCCATGTTAGAGATCTTCGTTCGTGTTCTTCACAAGGATTGATATTGAGTGAGGAAACTACTGATGCTGAGGATGAGGAGCTTCTTATACAGCTTCCTGTTCATGAAGATGAGGGGGAAGAGGAAGATTCAGGCACTGTTGCTGAGTGCAACGCGATTCCAAGACATTCAACAAGAGTTAGAAGAGCTAGAGTTTGTAATATATGTGAATGTAATTCAGGGGGAGTGTATAATTGTTTGAAACTGTTTAATTACTGTTGGTTTTAATTGGACAGTTTATGTATAAAGGTTGAAGTCAAGCCCTATAGGAGATTATTACCTCTCCACCAACGGATCATTGTGTGTCTGTATCCATTATATATATATCATTTTTTTGTAAAGTAAAGAAGAAAAAAACCAAGTCTGTGTTTCTTTACTGCCACATAAAAGGTTGCTGTAAAATTGAGCTGTAAATTGAAAAAGTTAGTATTCATGCAATACATCGAACTGTTAGTCATTGCTGCAAGGAAAGGCCTGCAGCATTGCAGCGGCTTGTATATCTGTATAATTTGATGCCTCATGATGACTGCGACTCAAACGACTGCCCTGTCAGTATGCTGTATTCTTACCCTGTGAGGGTCCGAGGAGTGGATCCATGCTCAATGAACAAAGTGGCAGTGAGTGGCCCTACAAAGCAGGTGTGATGAGGTGTGGGAAAACCATCCAACATGCGATGCAATACGCAATTTGAAAGAGGCAAGGTTACGAGAGTTTTGTCAGAACAAGCTGTTGAAGTCAATGGAGTTCCACGCCATGTTAGAGATCTTCGTTCGTGTTCTTCACAAGGATTGATATTGAGTGAGGAAACTACTGATGCTGAGGATGAGGAGCTTCTTATACAGCTTCCTGTTTCATGAAGATGAGGGGAAGAGAAGATTCAGGCCACTGTTGCTGAGTGCAACGCGATTCCAAGACATTCAACAAGAGTTAGAAGAGCTAGAGTTTGTAATATATGTGAATGTAATTCAGGGGGAGTGTATAATTATTGTTTGAAACTGTTAATTACTGTTTGGGTTTAATTGGACAGTTTATGTATAAAGGTTGAAGTCAAGCCCTATAGGAGATTATTACCTCTCCACCAACGGATCGTTGTGTGTCTGTATCCATTATATATATATCATTTTTTAAGTAAAGAAGAAAAAAGAAAAACAGTCTGTGTTTTTTGTTTCTTTACTGCCACATAAAAGGTTGCTGTAAATTGAGCTGTAAATTGAAAAAAGTTAGTATTCATGCAATACATTTATAAAAAAAAAACATTAGGTAAAGATAGAATAAAGAATAGCAAATGAATGGTTATTATACAGTTTGGTAGTTTCAGTAGTTGAGAGAGAGAATGAAAATTTATGGCTTACTGTGTAAAAGTTGATTGCTTGGCGATCGTTCGATACTCATAAGTGCTGGATGTAAAGAGACGTTAGGAAGCTTTTTTTTTTGTTTGTTTGTTTGTTATAGTTAATGGTTACTTAATAATTATTTATTTGAAATGAGTACATGCAATACATTTAATAAAAAAAATGTGAATTAGATATCATAAAATGTAAAATAAAATCATTCAGACTGCCAACAAATACGCATTTTTTAGAATTCTTCTTCTGTTTTATTATTACTTTACGTATACGTATTACGTATGTTTCATTATAGCTGTCAGTAACCTCAGTATCTCCGTTAGGTAAAGATAGAATAAAGAATAAAAATGAATGGTTATTATACTGTTTGGTGGTTTCATTAGTTGAAGAGAGCTACTAGTGACAATTTATGGCTTACTGTGTGCTAGGAAAAATGATTGCTTGGCGCTCGTTCCATACTCGTAAGACGGGTAAGATCTGAATGTAAACAATCGATTGAAAGGTTTGTTTTTTGTTGTTTGTGTATTATAGTTAATGATTAATTAATAATTATTTGAAATGAGTACATACTGATTATTTATACATTTTATTGGCATATTCTAAGCTTTTAGCTCTTAGGTTTAGATGTCAGAATCATCATAGACTAGGCTACAGTAGCAAACCGTAACATAGGCTAGGCTTATTGCTAAGGGACATATGCCAAAGTCCTAATATATGCAGTAAAAAATGGGTTGAACATTATAAGCAGTTGAATAATACTCAAGTATGTACAGTATTTGCCTTTTTGGAGTCGTATTTCTTCCGTCGTAACCCAAGAACATGTGTTTTAGGCCTGGAAATATAATTTACTGGGGTGTTTTTGGAGGGCTTTGAACGGATTAAGCCGTTTTACATGTTAAATGTGTTCCAAGAGATGAAAAACTCTTGATACGAAGGCCGTCTCGGAACGGATAATTGAATTTTGTATCTCGAGGTACCACTGTACTACAAATAGATATGCTAATTTCCCTTTCCCTAGTTTTGTGTAGGTCATACCCAGTTTCGAGGGTAAACATACCAATTGGCAACACTGATAAATAATTGAAGAGCGCAAAACGCTGCAAAGAATGCTGTAGTCCCTTCCATAAGTGCTGGTTAGAGGTCGGTGTACGATTGTTGTGGTGGAATGAAAGTGCCCCAGCATCTATGGGTACAAGTGGTGTGCAGATTTAGCACAGGAAATGGGGTAGTTTTTTTGATACAAGTGACTCCACAAACATCAAGATGGTGTCAATCTTCTAAAGTGTTAAATCTTTATTAAAAAAATTTGTGAAAGCGTTTTAGGGTTGTGGGCACTGCATTGGCCACCCTTTTCATCACCCTCTGCTGAAATCTTAAAATATGGCCTTAATTTCTAACTTTGGAGAAAATACTTACTTCGAAAGGAGAGTAGAGGTCTTGAGCTCCTGCTATCACCACCAACAACTCATGACTGATGACCATTCGGTTCGGTCTCAGGACATGTTAGAGTACTTTTTCGGAGGGTGGCCAAAACCGTGGTAGTCGTATGAGTTGGCCAGTCCACTTGGTTGTTTACCCTAATCGGTGGTTTTATCCTTACTGCCATCACAACTGAAACTCCACAGTGCTTATTTGATTGTAATTATACACATTTTGGTCTTGAATCGCTCTAAATTGCACTTGAACGACGTTGCTGTTCCTGGTTCCTAAGCACTCCACAAACTCGGTTAAGAGTAGCAGACGTTTACACTGTTTGTGAGGTTTATTCCTTTAATTTCATTATTAGGTTCAACTTCACTTTGTAACTTCAAAATGTTTATTTAATTAATTTCAATTATCCCTTTTTTGCAACCAAATTAACCCTCAAATATTACAAATATTTCTGATATACGTAAGAGCAGACGACGTGACCGAGAAAATGACTCATTGTTGCCAATCTAGTGGAGCTTCACACATACGCCGATGCATTTGCAAACTGTTTCCATGAATTCTAGTTGTCATAGTAATGCAGTAATGATACAATTGCTGTAATATGTATATATACTACAAATAGATACACTAATTTCACTTATTTCTTTAGTTTGGAGGGTAAACACATACCAATTGACAATACTGGTAAACAATTGAAGAGTACAAAACGCCGTAACAAATGCCGTAGTCCCCTAACGTAAGTACTGGCTAGAGGTCGGGTTTACCAATGTTGTGTGAAAGTGCCCCAGTATCTATGGGTACAGAGGTCTTTAGCTCCTGTTATCACTACCAACAACTCATGACTGATGACCATCTCTGGTGTCAGGAAGTGTTAAAGTACTTTTTCGGAGGGTGGCCAAAAACCGTGGTAGTCGGTGAGTTGGCCAGTCCACTGTGTTGTTTACCCTAGGCATTTTTTTCTCCAGCAGCGAGCCGTAGCTGCTAAAAATGGAAAACCGGG
>NC_061098.1:0-26839 GCF_015104395.2 Macrobrachium nipponense | reverse complement strand
TTGGTACCGCAACCGATCGGTGGATCGCTTCTCCGTCCAGGGGGGTTACACAAATCAATTGCAACTAAATTGTGGAGAACAGAATATGTGGGGGGAATCAGGTAGGGGAATAAGGACTAGAGTCCAGGAACATAGAAGGGCAGTACAGCTTAACTCTCAGGGGAGTGCTATAGCTAGACATTGTTGGGAAAATGACCATAGGATGGATTTCAAAAACAGTAGGCTTTATATACAAAAGCAACAAAATTAGTCACAGGAGGGTAGTAGAAGGTGCGCTTATCAGAGAGATCAAAGTAATTGAAGGAAACAAAGGTTTTACCTCAGAAGATCCCATAAGCCGAGCTTTGATATTAAAAGAAGCTAAGATATGACAATTTGTCTAAAAAATTGCATTTTTCCTAACTATACAAACCTGAGGTCCTTTTACAATAGGAAGGTACTAGCGGCAGCTGGATAGGTCGTAAGCTTTCGAACAAGGGGTTCGGTAGTTAACTGCTTGTCCGACAGGCGCGCGCGCGCGACTGGGAGGTCAACAAATCACTTTTGCTTTGGCCCAAGCAAAAAACAAAAAACTGCAGAGTGAGGGGTGGCATTGAGGTGGGGCTATGTGTAAAAGGACCTCAGGTTTGTATAGTTAGGAAAAATGCAATTTTAGACAAATTGTCATTTGTTCCGACACGGCATACAAACCTTCGGTCCTTTTACAATAGGAAGACTCACTTCTTGTGGGTGGAATCTGAGTTTTTGTGAACAGACTGGTGTTCGCCCAACCTTGGAAGCCTCCTGGTCGTAAGAGCGAGGGAGGGATCCAAGCCTCTGTCCGATTGATCGGGGGTGTGCACCGCAGGATCAATGGTCAGACCTCTGGACCGAAGATACTAAG
Organism: Macrobrachium nipponense; assembly: GCF_015104395.2. Taxonomy (NCBI): domain Eukaryota; kingdom Metazoa; phylum Arthropoda; class Malacostraca; order Decapoda; family Palaemonidae; genus Macrobrachium; species Macrobrachium nipponense. Next base: position 25,956 of record NC_061098.1, on the reverse strand, counting down.
AGAGAGGCATGCGTATCTCTTCGTACAGCAATGTAAGAACTTGTTCCTGTACAGGAGCAAATATAAAGTCATGGGTTTGACTCTTGTAGGCATCCACTTCCCCCCCTTGTAGAAGGAAGTGTGGTGGATATTCTGCTCCTATCCCTAGTGAAAAGGGATAGGATGGGGCTCTGTCATATAGCTCACCTGCATCTCGTCTCATCCAGCGTAGTGACGACCGTGGCCCTCTGCCCACAGGTAGAGGAGGAGGAAAAGATGGGAAGAGAGAGCCAGTCACTCACTCACTCACACATCCATCCACACAGTCACACCAGGACTCGATGCTGTTCAGCCTGCGAGGGTCTGGGTTAGCTACACAACTTGTTGAGCAGCCACCACGGGTCCCAAGGAAAAGGTATCCAAGGACCTGTGGGCAATATCCCGAAGGTAGAAGGACGTAAAGGTAGTCTGGTTAGACCAGACACCTGCCTTCAGGACCTGCGCCACGGAGAAGTTCTTACGAAACGCCAACGAGGGGCCAATACTCTGACTTCGTGAGCTCTCGGACGGGACGTACGGATGTCGTCACTACCATCAGCCATCATACGCCCTCCTGAATGACCTCACGCAGCCAGAATGAAAGAGTGTTCTTGGATACTTCTTTCTTGGTGACCCCGGTGCTAACGAAGAGGCGTCGACACTCAGGCCTGAGGTGTCGAGTTCTCTTCAGATAGCGCCGTAGCGCCCTCACAGGACAAAGCAGCATCTCATCCGCATCATTATCGGTGAAGTCCATAGGGAGGGAATCGTGAATGACTCGAACCTGTCGTCAGGATCGACGGGTTTCTGAGTCTTCGCAACGAAAGTTTCGGGACGAAATCGAGCGTCACAGATCCCCATCCCTGGAGTGTCGTACATCATAGGAAAGACCATGAAGTTCCCCTACTCTCTTCGCCGATGCCAGGGCCAGCAAGAAGAGGGTCTTGAGGGTTCAGAATCCCTGTCTGACGACTCATCGGAGTGCTCGAACGGCGTTCGAGTCAGACTCCTAAGGACGAGAGTCACATCCCACGCAGCGGGGGCCTGAGTTCCCTGGGTGGGCAAGACCTTTCGAAGCTCCTCATAAGCAAGGAGATCTCGAACGAGTTCGAGATGTCCAATCCCCTCAGTTTCAGGACGAGCGCCAAGGCGGCTCTGATATCCTTTGACTGTGGGGACTGAGAGGAGCTTCTCTCGGCGAAGAAAAACGAGGAAATCCGCTACCTGCTGAAGAGTGGCTCTGAGAGGAGATAGTCCCCGTCTACGACACCAACCACAGAAGACGGCCCACTTCCCTGGTACACAGCTGCAGAGGACTGACGGACGTTTCCAGCCATCTCTGTTGCTGCGCTACGAGAAAAGCCTCTCGTTCGCAAGAGATGGTGGATAACAGCCAGCCGTTGAAGACGTAGAGACTGGACTGCTCGGTGGTACCGCTCGACGTGTGGCTGGGCGAGAAGGTTGTGCCAAGGGGGAATCTCTCTCGGTTTCTCCTGCGAGAAGAGCCAGCAGGTCGGATACCAAATGGCCTGTGGCCATTTGGGAGCCACCAGGATCATCCTGAGATTTCGGGGTGACCAGTGCTCGACTGATCACCTTGCGAATCAGGCTGAACGGGGGAAAGGCATAGGCGAAGAGGTTGTCCCACGGGTGTTGAAGAGCGTCCTCTGCAGCTGCCCATGGGTTCCCGGCACGGCCGAGAAGAACACCTGGAGCTTCCTGTTGTGCCGGGTGGCGAACAGATCCACGACTGGTCGCCCCCACAGGTCGAAGAGCCTTTCCGCCACGTCCTGGTGTAGAGACCATTCGGTCCCTATCACCTGATCCCGACGGCTGAGCGTGTCTGCTACTACATTCCTCTTCCCTGGAATGTAGCGTGCCGACAGCTCTATTGAGTGTGCCCCGGCCCACTCGTGCACCTGCCGAGTCAACTGGTACAACGGGAGAGACACTAGTCCCCCCTGTTTGTTGACGTAGGCCACCACCGTGGTGTTGTCGCACATCAACACCACTGAGTGTCCCATCAAGCGGTCCTGGAACTCTTGGAGAGCGAGGAACGCTGCCTTGAGTTCCAGTACATTGATGTGAAGGTGCTTGTCGTTCTCGTCCCACACTCCTGAAGTCAGCAACTCCTCCAGGTGTGCGCCCCATCCCTCGGTCGATGCGTCTGAGAACAGCTGCATGTCCGGGGGGGGAGTGCGCAGGGGCACTCCTCTTAAGAGGTTCCTGTCGTCCAGCCACCAGGCTAGGTCCTGCCTCACCTCCTGTGTCAGTGACAACTGGAAAGCTTGGGGGATCCGTCGCCTGTGACCAACCCTCCTTTAGTCTCCACTGAAGAGACCGCAGGTGAAGAACGCCCGTGAGGGGACTAACTTCTCGAGTGACGGACAGGTGTCCGATCACGACTTGCCATCGCTGAGCTGCCTGTTCCTGCCGAGACAGGAACTGGTTGGCTGCCTCCCTGAATCTGCTGATCCGCGAGTCTGCGGAAAGACTCGCCCTGCTACCGTGTCGATCAGCATACCCAGGTACTTCTCCTCTCTGCTTGGGCTCGAGATCGGACTTTTCGAAGTTCACAACGATCCCAGATCGCGACAGAACTCGAGCAGTCGATCCCTGTCCCGTAGCAACTGCGAGCGGGAGCTCGCCAGGACTAACCAATCGTCGAGATACCTCATCAGACGTATCCCGTGCGAATGGGCCCAAGCAGACACCAGAGTGAACACTCGCGTGAACAACCTGTGGGGCGGTTGAGAGACCGAAGCAAAGTGCCCAAATGAAACTGGTACACCGTCCCGTCGAGGATGAAGCGGAGGTACTTTCTGGAGGACTGATGAATGGGTATTTGGAAATACGCATCCTTCAAGTCCACTGAAAGCATGAAATCGTTCTCCCTGATGGAGTCGAGCACTGAGCGTGCCGTCTCCATCGTGAACCGGGTCTGGCGAACAAACCGGTTCAGGGGAGAGAGATCTATCAACCGGGCGCCAGCCTCCGTAGGACTTTTCCACCAGGAAGAGTCGACTGTAAAAGCCCGGTGACTGATCCGATGACGATTTCTACAGCTCTCTTGCTCAGCATGGTCTTGATCTCCTGTCTCAGTGGCTACGTCCCCTTCGATGACCCTGGAACGTACGACTGCTGTTGGACCGGTTGGAGGTGAGGGGTGGCGAGAATCGAAGGGTAAAAAAAAAAATAGATATCCCTCCCGAAGGACATCTACAATCCAGGTCTCGGCGCCGTAGCGCTGCCAAGTTGCCCAATGGCTGGCCAGGCACCCCCCCACTTCCGCAGCAGGTGGGAGGGGGAACGCCGTCCCTAGCGTTTTTTCCCCCCTTTTTCTTCGACTTCTTCCCAGAGCCTCCACGGGAGGAGGAGGGCTGGGAGGAGGGCTGGTTACGGCCCCCCTTGCCAGAAGTCGAAGAAGACAGAGTCATTCCCCGGGGCTTCGACGCAGCTACCGTCTTAGCCACCGAGGAAGCGCTAGCCGAGCTCTTAGACTTGGCCGCAGTCCGAGGCTGCCCAGAAGCCTTCGAGACCGCCTGGTGAACCAGCCGGTCACTGTCGTCAGTGCGCCGTCTGTCCACCGCAGCGTCCACCATCTCTCCTGGGAAGAGAGACGTGGAACTCCGTAAGGGTCCGTTGCGAAGTCCCAACGCCGCTTCACGCCCGGCCGCCCTGGAAACCCGAGTAAGGACAGCGTCCCCTTCGTCGGAGAACCAGTTGGCCCACAGGTTCACCGTCTGGTGGGCACGGAAGGAGATGGCTCTTCCCCCAGACTGGCAAAGTCTCCTGAAGGCCGAGTCATCTTCGGGAGAAATTCCCCCGGAGTTGGCTGCGACCTTAGATACTGTGAGGGACCACAGATTCTAGCCAGGAGACGGCCTGGAAAGCTGCCATGGCGGTAGATTCCAGGCGAGTGCCTCTTGCTGCGAGAACCACAGGTTCTCGGACAGGAGCTGCTGCAGAGACACACCCGGAGTTAGCCTGGCTAACTCCGGGTTCACCTGTTTTTGGGCGGGCTGCATCGGGTCTTCAGATGGCATGTAAAACCGCCGCTGTCGCAGCAGAGGAGGTGGAAGCAGCTTGCTCGACCTGCCAGACTTGAGCGAACCGTCTTGTGCCCGGAGACAAGCGATTCAACCTGGTCCAGCACTGGAGTCCGCAAGCTCAGAACGCGGCAAACCCACCGTCGGTCTGGGTTCCCTCTTCGGCGCCCCAGAACGACTCGAGCCGGGACGTGGGCTCGGATGGTGGGAGCGGCGATCCTTCCCCGAGGTCGTTGTGCTGACGAATCAGCGCAATAACCTCGGCAAAGTTCCTCTGGATCTCAGGAGTGACTGCGTCCTGCGGAGTCGGACCGTCCAGTCCCTCAAACAGGAGCACCTCCCGAGACCCTCCTCCCTCAAGGAGAGGAGCAGCGACAGACCCCTCTCGGTCTCCTCCAACCACCTGTGGCGTACGACCCTTGCTGGTCCGAGAACCGAGCCTGGTACGTACGACGACGTGGTGGGATCCTGAAGGGCGCACCCCTCACGATCACTCCTCAATACCTCGCCCCTCCCGGTGTAACCCGAGGAGGTTGAAGGTATGGGAGAGGCAGACCTGACGCTCCCTCCTCGCTCGCTGGCAGAACCAGCGGGCTTGGAAGACTGCAGGCGATCGACCAACCGCGGTGGCGATCGAGCTGCAGACCTAGTCGAGCCGTCTCGCTGTGGAGAACGGCTGGACCGAGAACAGCGGCCCCGGTCTCGTGTGTCAGAGGAGCTGGTGCTGGTCGCCGTACCCGATCGCTCTCTGTGAGAGCGACGGTCAGGCGACCGGCGAGCTCCACTGTCACGGTGAGATCGGTGCGTATCCTCACGGTGCGTCAGTTCGCTGGTACCAGCCGTGGCTGGTGCCGGCGAACGGGGGGACCTCTTCCCAGCCTCAGCCGTGGCCGGTCATGGACCGTCACGTCCGCACCCGGGTAGCCAGCTGCTCGCCGCGAGAGCGAGAGCTGGCCTGGTGAGAGTCGCGTGAGCGGCTGTCACCAGTCTTCCGCTCCGTGCCGTGAACCTGACGCTGAGCGGACTCAGAGGTCTGGTTCCTGGCTGCACGGTCGCTGGTAGGCGACCGTACACTCGGTACCTCTCGCGAACGAGCGGCCGAGCCGGACCCTGCTGCTGTGGCCGAACCACTGACAGCAGGTGAGGAGGTGCCGGTGTTAGCCGGCACCCCTCTGGTCCCCGTAGTCTTCTTCCTTGCGGGAGAAGAGACGGGTCCTGCTCCCGAAGGAGCAGGGCGACCAGCGGAAGAACCCCCCGTCTCACCAGAGCGAGACGGGCCCTTAGAAGTTCCCGAAGGAGACTTCTTAGGGGGGGGGGAGGCGACCTTTCTTCTTCTTCTTCGGCGGGGGAGCCTTAGAAGAAGAAGGGGAAGAGGCGGCAGACGACGACGACGACGACGAAGAAGACGATGAAGACGACGACGACACCTTCCTCCTCTTCTTCTTCTTCTTCGTCAACCTCCTCAGGACCGACGTTCAGATCTGTCATCCAGGACGGAGCCGGGGCTGCTGTTGCCGAAGCAACAGGGCCCGGACGCACCTGTCCGAACAGATCAGCATCGGGAGCAGCGGCGCCAGGAACAGGAACAACATCAGCAGGTGCAGGCATCACAGGAACGGCAGACGAGACAGCAGGAGCAGGTACAGGAACGGCAGCAGTGTTCACGGCAGGTACGGCAGACTGTGTAGGCGGTCCAGATGGGCGGACCAGCGGCACAGACATCCTAGGTACCGGTGGGAGGTCCAGGGGCGAGCTCTTCGGGGCAACACGAAGTCCGGTCGCGGCAGCACGGCAAACCCAGGTGGCGGCATCACACTCCCCCGAGTTACGGCGACTGGCCCCTGCACCGATGTAGTGGGTGTCACAGAGACCGCGTGCTGGGTGTACACCAGGTGAGGAGGTGAAGCGTAGCCGGGTGTTGTAAGGGTCGTGGTGGTGGTCGAGACCGTTGCATGGGTGACCGCCACGGCGCCAGCGAGATGGTAGAGCAGCCCCTGGACACTCGGCACGCCCTGCAACCCCAACGATGGCCCACACCTGTCCGAGGTCATCCTTCGCGGCAACCGCACCTGAGGAGGCAAAAGTCGGGTGATTAGGGGGATCCTCTAACCCGCTCGCGCGAAGACGAACGGATAGAGGACCCAGAGTACAACTGGACGTCAGGGTATCTAGCGCCCTCCTCACACTAGACAAGTCAGGAGAAGAGAAGGACCTAGACACCCCCCCCCGAAGGGGAAGGCGCGAGACATGGAAGTTGAGCGGGCGGCAGGAAAGAAGACGAAGTGTCCGTCACCAAAGGAGTCGCGGGAGAGCTTTCCGACGACTCCTTTGCAGGCCTTCGCTTCTTCCTGCCCTCATACAAAGTCCACTGCGCCTCCGACCAATCATTACACACATCACAAGGCTCGGCTCGGGTGCATTCGCGCCCCCGACACCGAGCACACAAAATATGAGGGTCTATCTCCGGGCAAGATCGGACTTCCCGCATTTACGCCCTTCGGTACCCGGGCATAGTCTCCGTGGGGTAACGAGGCGTGGAGATTCCATTATTGATCAATTCAAATTTTGAAGAAATAAGAGAGGAAATGATTGTACTTACAAATGTTCACACACAAACACACCAATACTCATGAAAGCAAACGACGAGAAGCGGGCAGAGAGCGTCGACCACACGTCCACTCGCGTGAGGCCGAAAGCAAAAGTGATTTGTTTACCTCCCAGTCGCGCGCGCGCGCCTGTCGGACAAGCAGTTAACTACCGAACCCCTTGTTCGAAGCTTACGACCTATCCAGCTGCCGCTAGTACCTTCCTATTGTAAAAGGACCGAAGGTTTGTATGCCGTGTCGGAACAATGACCCTGCTGACCTGGAGATTAGGTTTCCTGCCCAACAGACTTTCGGTGACCACACCCTTACCACAAGGGTGAATCCCATTGACATCAGCTCAGGATATCGAGCGACAAGAGGGGATTGGCAACTCTCAAGAAACCAGAACAGCCATCGCATAAATGACAACACAACGAGAAGAAGTTCCAGAAGACTGCTGGGCCTTGACCCAGGCTAACATCCCAAACATCTCTTGAGAATGGGCCACAGAAGGGCCTGAAAGTACTCGAGTGTGGAGTAAAACTAAATGTAAATACTTAGAAGTAAACAAGTTACAAATTGTTTGTGTTTCTTTTTCAATATACACATTTTGTTCTTAATTCACTCCAAATTGCACTTGAAATACATTGAGAGTTGTTGACAGCACAGCCATGGCGGGAAAAATTTTTGTCTTAATGTACAGGGTCTCCAAAATGGCCCAGTATATCATTACATGTATTTATTGCTCAGAAACCATATATCATAGAGTAATGCAGTTTTTTGTTGAGTGAAGTTGCTCTGAATGTAAACGTGAATGTAGAACATTCTACAAAAAATTGCATTACTCCATGTTATATGGTTTCTGAGCAATAAATACTTGTAATAGTATTGGGACTTTATGGACACCCTGTACATACATCTGGTTGCAAAAAGCACCGGTGAGCAGATGGCAGATTAGTGGATTGTTTATGACAAAAATTTTGTATTTTTTTTTATAGTACTTTTCATTGATTCAAGTCTATATTTCTATTTTGACTTTTTTATTTTTAATAATTGTACCTATGCCTGAAATAAATGTAACCTTTAATATGACAATTTGTCGAAAATTGCATTTTTCGTAACTATACAAACCTGAGGTCCTTTAACAATAGGAAGGTAACTAGCGGCAGCTGGGACGGTCGTAAGCTTCGAACAAGGGGGAGAACGGTAGTTAACTGCTTGTCCGATCGTGCGCGCGGCGCCGCGCGCCCGAGAGGTGAAGAATCACTTTTTGCTTTAGGCATGCAAAAAGTTGCAGAGTGAGGGTGGCATGAGGTGGGACTATATGTAAAGGACCTCAGGTTTGTATAGTTAGGAAAAATGATATTGTTATGTTACAATAAAGTTTCATACATACTTACCTGGCAGATATATACATAGCTAAGACTCCGTCGTCCCCGACAGAAATTCAAATTTCGCGCCACTCGCTACAGGTAGGTCAGGTGATCTACCGGCCTGCCCTGGGCGGCAGGACTAGGAACCATCCCCGTTTTCTATCATATTTTCTCTCTTCCACCTGTCTCTGCGGGGAGGCGGTGGGTGGGCCTTTAATTGTATATAATCTGCCAGGTAAGTATGTATGAAACTTTATTGTAACATAACAATATCATTTTCATACAATCAACTTACCTGTCAGATATATACATAGCTGATTGGCACCCTTCGGTGGAGGGTAAGAGACAGCTTCTATATGGAATAGAGGTAAACAACATATGTTGTAGGTATAAATAAAACCTTGTTCCTCACCTGATAGGTGGTAGACTTCGTGGGTGTTTGCCCATTAGTCTGCATCACCTCAACGAAACTTTAGCGAGATATATGATCTATGGCCAAGAGTTCTTGTGGGTCTGCCGATGGGGTCTTATCCGCTTACTCGGCAGAGCCTAAAAGGACTTTGTCAATGGGTGCTGATCCACTTATATGACATACACCTTATGAAGGAAGCACACAACCTATCCCGACCACCTGATCCTAACCATATGTTAGAACTAAGGATTGTTCCGAGTTTATCCCCGAACTCGTCACAAACAACCGTAACTCAAAACCACTACACACACATACATAATTTTCAAAAAAAAAATTATACTCATCTAATTGGATATGACAAAGCGTCTCTTACTGAACAACACAGACGGCCGCCCGTGCTAGCCTAAGTCCTCCATTGTTCGAAGAGACTCTCGACCATATCCAAAAGAAGAAAAGTATATACATTTATTGGTGTCGGCTCCCGTACCCAGAATCGTATCCGCCGATACGAAAGGACCTAGAGAAAAAACACTTCTCATATGTCACACGCACGTCTTTCAAGTAATGAGATGCAAATACTGAGTTGCATCTCCAAAATGTCGTATCTATGATGTTTTTAAGCGACATATTCTTATGAAACGAAGAGACGTCGCTATAGCTCTCACTTATGAGCTTTTACTCTCAACAGTTGTAACTGTTCGTCAGGACAGGCCTTATGAGCGTCTGTAATGACGTTTCTTACAAAGAATGCCAGCGCATTCTTGGACATCAGTCTTTGTGGGGTCTTTTACCGCGCACCAAAGACTTGTCTAGAGCCTCCCATTTGATGCTTTCTCTGAAGGTAGAACTTCAGAGCTCTAACAGGGCATAGAGACCTCTCTGCTTCTCTGCCTACGAGACTCGACATGCCTTTGACTTCGAATGACTTAGGCCAGGATTCGTAGGATTCTCGTTTTTCGCTAAAAACAGGGTCTTAAACGAGCAAATCGCTGAGTCTCCCTTGAATCCTACTTTATCCTGCAGAGCATGCAATTCACTAATTCTCTTTGCCGTAGCTAAAGATAATAGGAATAGGCATTTTCGGGTAATGTCTCTAAACGATGCCCGATGAGGAGGTTCGAAATCTTTCCGATGACAGATACTTTAGGACTACGTCTAGGTTCCAGTTCGGAGGAACTGGTTCCTTAGACTTTGAAGTCTCAAAAGACCTTATGAGATCGTGGAGATCTTTATTATCTGCCAGATCTAAGCCTCTGTTCCTGAATACAGCCGAGAGCATACTTCTGTATCCCTTTATTGTGGATACGGCTAGATGAGATTTTTCTCTCAGGAATAGCAGGAAATCAGCAATTTCCGCTATAGAGGTAGTGGAGGAGGACAACTTCTTGGATCTACACCACCTTCTAAATACCTCCCACTTTGATTGGTATACTTTCGTAGTGGAGGTTCTGCGTGCTCTCGCGATCGCGCTTGCCACTTCGCGAGAAAAAGCCTCTCGCTCTGACAAGTCTTTCGATAGTCGAAAGGCAGTCAGAGCGAGAGCGGGGATTTTTGGTTTTGGTGGTACCTCTTGAAGTGGTGGTTGTCTGAGAAGATCCATCCTTCTTTGGTAGGGATCTTGGAAATCTACGATCCACTCTACCACCCTCCGTGAACCATTCCTGGGCCGGCCAAAAGGGGGCTATTAACGTCATCCTCGTCTCTTTTGACGCCACAACTTTTTCATTACTAACCCCAGGATTTTGAATGGGGGAAAAAGCATATACGTCTACTCGAGACCAATTTTAGCAGGAAGGCGTCTACCATAAGAGCTCTTGGATCTTCCACGACCGAGCAAAAAAACTGGGAGCCTTTTTGAGATGAATGTTGCGAAGAGATCCACATGAGGAGTTCCCACAGAGACAGAGATCGAGACACTTCTCCGTGTAGTGTCCATCTGTATGAAGGACCTGGTTCCTCCTGCTGAGCCTGTCCGCCCTCACATTCCTTACTCCCTGTACGAACCTTGTCAGCAGGGAGATGTTCCTGTGAGACGTCCAAAGTAATAGGTCTCTCGTGAGCTCGTTAAAGGAACGAGGAGTGCGTCCCTCCCTGTTTCCGAATGTAGGCAAGTGCGGTGGTGTTGTCCACGTTTACTTGCACTACCTTGTTTGACCCACCGAGGTTCTAGGCTCTTCAAGGCCAGATGTACGGCGAAGAGCTCTTTGCAGTTTATGTGCCAAGACACCTGTGCTGGTTCCCCAGGTGCCTGACACATTCCTCTGAGCCTAATGTCGCTCCCCAACCTCTCTCCGACGCGTCGGAGAACAACACTAGGTCTGGGTTCTGTGTTCTTAGAGAGATCCCTTTGTTCTCTTCCAGAGGGAGCAACCACCACGTAGGGTGTGACTTTATCTCCACTGGAATGGGAAAAACGTCCGACGAAGTTGTCCGGTTTTCCAGCTCCAAGACCTCTTGAGGAAGAATTGAAGCGGATGTATATGAAGTCTTCCTAGAGGGAAGAATTGTTCTAGCGAGGGAAAGCGTCCCCAGAAGGCTCAACCATTCCCTCGCCGACGTTTGTTGCTTCTCCAAGAAGAGAGAGACTATCCGCAAAACCTTTTGCGATTCTCTCTTGCGAAGGAAAAACTCGAAAACCCCGAGAATCCATCCGAATCCCCAGATAGACTAGGTCTTGTCTGGGGGTCAGCTGAGACTTCTCGAGGTTCACAAGCAATCCCAACGCTTTGATTAAATCCAGAGTTAACTTTAGGTCCCCCAAGCACTGTCTCTCCGATCTGGCCCTGATGAGCCAGTCGTCCAGATACATAGAGACATTCACTCCTTTGAGGTGAAGAAACCTCGCCACATTCTTCATCAGGCTTGTGAAGACCTGAGGAGCTGTGGACAGGCCGAAACACAAGGCTCTGAACTGAAAGATCCTCCACCCCCCGTCATGAAACGGAGGTACTTCTTCGATGAAGGGTGGATCGGGACGTGAAAGTAGGCGTCCTGGAGATCTAAAGACACCATCCAATCTCCCTGTCGTAATGACGCCATGACTGAAGCAGAAGTCTCCATGGAGAACTTCTCCTTCTGAACAAATTTGTTCAGAGAGCTGACGTCCAGTACTGGTCTCCAGCCTCCCGAGGCTTTCGCCACCAGAAAAAGGCGATTGTAAAACACCCCGGGGAGTGTAGATCCCGTACCAATTCTATCGCTCTCTTGTCCCACATATGTTCCACCATCGATCGAAAGAGTATCCCTCAGCACAGGATCCTTGTATTTGGCTGATAGTTCCCTTGGTATTGACGTTAGGGGAGGAGTGTTCAGGAAAGGATACGATATCCCCTCCTTAAGATCGCCAAAGATGACGCGTCTGCATTTATCAGTGTCCAGGCTTCCACAAATCCCAGGAGCCTGGCACCTACTGGTGCTTGGAGGAGAGAATCTTCATTTTCCCTTCTTAAAGGGACGAAAAGCAGATCTACCTCTCTTCTCTGGAGCCTTCCTCCTTGTGGAAGGTCTGGAGGTCGGACCACCTTGAAAGGGCTGCACCGTTGTACTGGGTCCTTTCTTGTCCGATGCAGCAACAGGTTTCTTCTTTATTGCTGACTGCGTCAGCAGATCCTGAGTTGCCTTCTCATTAAAGAATGCGCAATGTCCTTTACTAACTGAGAAGGGAACAAAAGTATAGAGGCGCATATAGAAGTCTGCTCTCTGAGCATGTGAGACTGCCTTTGTTAAGAAGGCGCCATATACAGTCCTTTTCTTTAAAAGACCTGCCCCAAACAAAGAGAGATTTCAAAGATCCATCCTGTACCGCCTTGTCAATACAAGACAATATGCATAACAGGGCTTCAGGTTCGATTCCTTCCGAATCATGGGCTTTCTTGGACATCACCCCAAGGGACCAATCTAAGAAGTTAAAAACTTCCAATACACGAAAGAGTCCCTTGAGGAGAGATCCAGTTCCGAAATTCCCCACGTAATCCGTGCAGAATTGAGACTTTGACGCCGTGAAGCGTCAACCAAAGTCGAAAAATCTGTTTCGGTTGTAGGAAGGGAGAGGAATACCATATTCTCTCCCGTCTGATACCAAATGCCTCTTTTCCCAGCCAATCTTGCTGGAGGCATGCAGAAGACTGTCCTCACTAAGTCTTTCTTAGACTTCATCATGAGTCTAAGGAATGTAATGCTCTCTTCATCGATATGGTGGTTTTCATTTTGAGAAAAGACGAAGGCTTCTTCGTCTTAGCACTGGAAAAGAGCGAGCGCGGAGAAGGAGGAGCGGCATGGCGTCAACTCGTCTCCGTACTCTCAAGAAGTAGGGTAGTCAACACCTTATAGTTAGACAGACCTTCTCTTCCACTATATTCGTCATCCGAGTTTTCCTCTAACTCGGGATCTACATGCGTCTCCGAACGTTCTTCTTCTTGAGGAGACAAACTCCTAATAGGAGAGGGGCTAAGGGAATGATAATCCTTCCTCTTTCCCGTTCTAATAGTCTTGGAAGGGCGTCATAAGCTTCGGCTTCTCTAGAATTTTAGAAGGACGCTTCACGCTTACATGACGCTTCCCGTTCGCCAAGCGTCATGGATGACGTCTTTTGCTGACGTCTCGATGACGCTTCGCGCTTGGAAGACGCTCCGCTCTCCCAAAGGCGTCCTACTTGGCGTCATAATATTGGACGGAGCGTCATGTCTATGCTCCGTTTCCAATGACGCTTCGCGTCTAAAAGACGTCTTACGTCTCTCTGGCGTTACGAAACTCTCGTAAGCACCTCTCGCTCTCGAACTAGACGCTTCTGTAAGACGTTTAGCGTTCCCGTCTGTTATGACGCTTCTCGTTGAAAAACAGGTGAGAGAGGACGAGACTTCTTAATTGGAAGCGTCACGTCCTTCCGCGTGGCGCTAAAACTCCCACTAGAGATGACAGTTGCTCTTGAACTGCCATAATGATCTTTCTTGACGCTTCTCCCACGTCCAGTGCATGACGTCTTTCGTCATCACTCGGGGGAGAAGAAGGAAAGGGTACTTCCGCGTACACTTCAGGTGACGCTGACACCCCCTTCGCTTTCTTGCTAGAAGACGGAGCGTCATCTGAGAAACGCTCTGGACTAGAATCTATGTCAGGCTTCATATGACGCTTCAGCGGTCTCGACAAGTTCGATTCCTTCCACCCTCGTTTAGGTGAGAGGGAGAGGGAGAGGACGAGAAACACTCGCGAAGGACGCTTTTTCTATAGCGCCCTTGAGCCGCCTGCCACGAAGCAGAGCTAGCTGAAGGGACGTCTGACCGTTGGGGATTCCCCACGACCTCCTTAAGGCTTTCGACTTTCCTTCTCCTCTGGGCATGGGAGCTTGGAAGAGGTCTAGGCCTGGAGCGTCGCAGGGACGATCAAACGCCCCTCCACAAACACACTGGGAGAACTCACTTCACTGTAATGCTCACTTTCACTAGCCTTACCTTTGAAGTCAGCCATCTTGGACTTCATGTCTCTAATTGTAGCTTTCAGATTGGCGATTTCCGATGCCGAATCCGAAAAAGCACTCTGAGAATGAGATACATAGGGAGAATCTACATCAGTAGGATTAGAATTATCCGTGAAAGGCTCAATAGGCCTTGAACTCACACCTTTCAATCGTCTAATTCTATCCCTCTCTAACTTCTTCAATAAGAAGTCAAAGTCTTTCCACTCTTCTGCATTCAATCCCTCGCATTCCTTACAAGTATTAATAGCAGAACACTGAACCCCCCTACATTACGGCATACAGTGTGAGGATCAACCGAAGCTTTCGGTATCCTCACCCTGCAGCCTACATTCACACACATTCTCACACTCACATTTGAATCAGACATACTGAGAAAAATCCAAAAGAGTTATTCCAAAAACAGTCCACAGTAGCGAATGCCAAAACACGATCCAGATACGTCACCAAAAAGCCGAAAACGATGATCAAAGGATGAAATATGAATCTAAGTCAGGAGGTAATAGCAACAATGTTGATACCACCGGCGACAGAGAAAATATGATAGAAAACGGGGATGGTTCCTAGTCCTGGCGCCCAGGGCAGGCCGGTAGATCACCTGACCTACCTGTAGCGAGTGGCGCGAAATTTGAATTTCTGTCGGGGACGACGGAGTCTTAGCTATGTATATATCTGACAGGTAAGTTGATTGTATGAAAATGCAATTTTCGACAAATTGTCATTTGTTCCGATACGTAATACAAACCCTCGGTCCTTTAACAATAGGAAGACTCACTTCTTGGTGGGAGGAATCTGAGTCTTTTTGGTGAACAGACTGGTGTTCGTCCAACCCTGGAGTGCCTCCCTGGTCGTAAGAGCAAGGGAGGGATCCAAACCTCTGTCCGATTGATCGGGGTGTGCACCGCAGGATCAATGGTCAGACCTCTGGGCCAAGTACTAAGAGAGAGGCAAGCAAGAACTTGTTCCTGTTTGCAAGAGACAATCATAAAATGATGGGTTGTCTCAAATTGGTATCCACTTCCTCCCCCTTGTTGGAGGAAGTGGTGGATATTTACTCCTATCCCTACTGAAAGGGATAGGATGGTGCTCTATTGAGTAGCTCACCTGCATTCTCGTCCTTACCCAGCAGGGTGACGACCGTGTCCCTCTACCCAGAGGTAGAGGAAAGAAAAAGATGGAAGAGGAGCCAGTCACACTCTCATTCCTCATCCATTCTTACGGTCACACCAGGACTCGATGCTGTTCAGCCTGCGAGGGTCTGGGTTAACTACACAACGTGTTGAGCAACCACCACGGTTCCCAAGGAAAAAGATCCAAGGAACTGTGGGCAATATCCTGAAGGTAGAAGGAGGTGCATGCGGTCCGGTTGGACCAGGCGCCTGCCTTCATTACCTGCGCCACGATGAAGTTCTTGCGGAACGCGAGAGAATGATGAAGAGGCGTCCACACTCATCCTGGGTGTCGAGTTTCTTCAGACAGCTCCTCGCGCCTTCACAGGACAAAGCAGCATAGCCTTCGTATCGGAGGCGGTGAAGTCCATTAGGGAGGGTATTGTGAAGGACTCGAACCAATCGTCAGTTACCGAAGGGTTCTGAGTCTTCGCTACGAAGATCGGTACGAAATCGAGCGTCACAAATCCCCATCCCTTTGTGCAGTTACCTAAGACGAAAAGAAGGGAATAGTCGTATGACCTATCCCTCTTCTCGACTTTGGTTATGTACAGTACTCATACTGACAAGCTATTAAGACGAAGTAATGATTGCTCTGGAACAACCGAACTAAGTCCACAGCATAGTTCGTAACTGACTCGGGCGCTCTGACAGCTGCCGACTGACTGGTTCGGAATCAGTAGAGGCAAGTTGTCCAAGCATCCGGTAAGTCACGTGACCTTCGCCCTTTAAGAGTTATGCTGAGAGACCAAAACAAATAAAATATTTGTTAGTCACCGATGCCGGACGGCGCGGCGATGATTCTCTTAATGCATAAGCTCAAAGGCGAAGTCAATTGCCTTCAAAAGACCGAGGTCCCTGATGGCAAGAAAATCTCATAGATGTTGAATCTCAGCTTAAGGAGAAACAACACTATGTGACGTTGAAGACGAAGGTAGGCAATGAATGCAACCTACGTCTTCCAGCTGAATCGAGAGAAGGAATCTCAAGATTCTAAACCTGTGCTACACATGACTGAAAACGCTAACCGCCATTTCATTGCTGTCCGTTGTGCAATGAAAGCGGGGCGTTCTTCAGTAATGAAACACAGGGGAGAGCCGCTTGAAGAACTGCTTCTCATGGGCTGAACGTTTTGGAAGTAGAGCTGGCAGGTGTGGGAGTAGGCGATGTCTTCAATACATCTGCTAAATCCGGGGTGAACAAATGAACAATTGTACACCTCCGAATACAAGATATTTTGAGGACAAACTCAGATTCCGCAAAAATCATTCGCATTATCGGGATACGATGCAGCAAGAGACTATTACAGAATTCTGTTACCGTGCGGTAAACAGAAAGATGAGAGTCGAATAGATATCTCTGTTTAAAATTCTCGCAATACCGAAGACGATGAATACTAGCGTTTCTCAGCAGTAGATGGTCATTCATGTATGCGAGAATCCCCGTTAATCAGAGACTTAAGTCCGTGATTGTTGGGCAGAGATACGGTTGTTATTCAATCAAAGCAGGTGAGAAAGACATAAACAACCGTCTATCTCAAAGCGGCAGCTGATACTGAAATGCCTCGGGCAATTCAATACGCAGTAGCTGTCGCTGACTCGTCATCCTGAGTTGCCAAGTAATCCTTTCCACGAAGGCAATGCGTTCGGCTAGAACCACCGAGCATAAAAAGATATGCTCGAGCAATATATTTATGCGAAACGAATTTCGGTAAATATAAAAGCTTAAATGGTGGTTGTTGTGACAACACCATAAGTATATAAAATTGAAACTGGAAACTCCTGGGAGGTTGCAGGCAACCCGAGTTGCAGTTCAATTAGAATACTTTTCGTCTAAGTCGCAATCCGTAGAATAACCAGGATATGCGCCTACCCTCGGACCATTCAACTGCTTAGCAGAATCATGTCGCGAGGTTAATATACGTAGTATATTTGTAGGATTCTGAACAACGATCTCCATCCTAAAATGACAATTTGTCCAAAATTGCATTTTTCCTAACTATACAAACCTGAGGTCCTTTTACAATAGGAAGGTACTAGCGGCAGCTGGATAGGTCGTAAGCTTTCGAACAAGGGGTTCGGTAGTTAACTGCTTGTCCGACAGGCGCGCGCGCGCGACTGGTAGGTAAACAAATCACTTTTGCTTTTGGCCCAAGCAAAAACTGCAGAGTGAGGGGTGGCATGAGGTGGGGCATATGTAAAAGGACCTCAGGTTTGTATAGTTAG
The DNA here is from genome assembly GCF_015104395.2 of Macrobrachium nipponense. Taxonomy (NCBI): domain Eukaryota; kingdom Metazoa; phylum Arthropoda; class Malacostraca; order Decapoda; family Palaemonidae; genus Macrobrachium; species Macrobrachium nipponense. The sequence continues at coordinate 8,655 of NC_061098.1, read as the reverse complement.
GAAAATGCAATTTTGGACAAATTGTCATTTGTTCCGACACGGCATACAAACCTTCGGTCCTTTTACAATAGGAAGACTCACTTCTTGGTGGGTGGAATCTGAGTCTTTTGTGAACAGACTGGTGTTCGCCCAACCTTGGAAGCCTCCCTGGTCGTAAGAGCGAGGGAGGGATCCAAGCCTCTGTCCGATGATCGGGGTGTGCACCGCAGGATCAATGGTCAGACCTTCTGGACCAAGTACTAAGAGAGAGGCAAGCGTATCTCTTCGTACCAGCAAACAAGAACAAGTTCCTATTTGCAAGAGGCAACAACGTTATGGTTTGTCTCTTGTTGGCATCCACTTCCCCCCCCTTGTAGGAGGAAGTGGTGGATATTGCGCTCCCATCCCTAGTGAAAGGGATAGGATGGGGCTCTGTCGAGTAGCTCACCGGCATCTCGTCCTTATCCAGCAAGGTGATGACCGTATCCCTCTACCCACAGGTAGAGGGGTAGAAAAAAGATAGGAAGAGAAGCCAGTCACTCTCTCATTCACTTATCTATTCTTACAGTCACACCAGGACTCGATGCTGTTCAGCCTGCTAGGGTCTGGGTTAGCTAGACAACGTGTTGAGCAGCCACCACGGGTCCTAAGGAAAACGATCCAAGGACCTGTGGGCAATATCCAAAAGGTAGAAGGAGGTGCCAGTGGTCTGGTTGTACCAGACCCCTGCCTTCAGTACCTGCGCCAAGGAGAAGTTCTTGTGTAACTCGAGGGAGTGTACTTCTAGGTCATCTTGGTGCTGACGAAGAGTCTTCAACACTCAGACCTGGGATGTCGAGTTTCTTCAGAAAGCGCGGTCGCGCTTCACAGGACAAGCAGCATCTCCTTCGCATCGAAGGCGGTGAAGTCCATTAGGGAGATTGTGAAGGACTCTAACCGATCGTCAGGAACCGAAGGGTTCAGTGTCTTCGCTACGAATTCGGTACGAAATCGAGCGTCACGAATCCCCATCCCCTGGATGCTTGACTTCGCAGTTAAAAGTCATGCAATTACCTCAGAGGAAAGAAGGGAATTGTCGTATGACCTATCCCTCTTCTCGACTTCGGTGATGTCCTTGTACCCATACTGGTCTATCCGTCTGCAGCGAAGTTGTTGTTCTCGGTAGTGGATAGGACACCGACACTCAATGGTGGGTGTCGATGGTATGGGTACTGTGACAAGCCGTTAGGACGAAGAAAAGATTGTTATGGAACAACCGAACTAAGTCCACAGCGAAGTTCGTAACAGACTTGGGCGCTCTGACAGCTGCCTACTGACTGCGTTCGGTAGGAGGCAAGTTGTCCAAGCACCCGAGCAAGTCACGTGACCTTCGGCCTTAACAGGGTTATGCCAAGAGACTAAACAAATAATTTGTTCGTCACCGATGCCAGAAGGCAAGGTGATGACTCTCTTAAGGCATGTGCCCAACAGGCGAAAGTCAATTGCCTTCTAGAGACCGAGGTCCTTGATGGCAAGATATCTCATAGTATAGTTGATTCTCGGGTAAGGAGAAACAACACTATGTGACGTTGAAGACGAAGGTTGTACATAAAATGCAACCTACGTCTTCACAGCTGAACCGAGAGAAGGATTCTCAAGATTCTGAACCTGTGCTACCAAGACTGAGAACGCTAACCGCTATTGATTGCTGTCCGGTGAGGATCGTAGTTGCAATACAAAAGCGGAGCGCTTCGAGTAATGAAGACAGGGAACTACTGCCTGAGAACTGCTTCTCATGGGCTGAACATTTGGAAGTAGAGCTGTCAGGTCGGAGAGTAGGCGATGTCTTCTGACATATCTGTTAATTCGGGCGAGCAATGAAATTGCACACCTACGAATACAAGATATTTTGAAGACAAACTCAGATGTCTGCAAAATCATTCGCATTATCGCAGTGCGATGCAGCGGTTGACTAGTACAGACTTCTGTTACCGTGCGGTAAACAGAAAGATGAAAGAGTCCAAGAGATATCTCTGTTGAAATTCTCGCAATGTCGCCGGCGATGAAATCGAGCGTCACAGCAGTAGATGGTCCTTCATTATTGCGAGAATCCCCGTTAATCAGAGACCTAAGTCCATGATTGTTGGGCAGAGATACGGTTCGGTAGTCAATCCAACCAGGGGAGAGAGAGACGTAACCGACGTGTATCTCCGAGACCTAGCTGATACTGAGCCGCTATCAGGCAGTTCAATACGCAGTAGCTCTCGGTGACTCGTCATCCTGAGTTGCCAGGTAATCCATTATTCCACGAAGGAATGCGTTCGGCTAGAACCATCGAGCACAAAGAATACGCGCGAGCAATTATATTTAAACCGAAACGGATTTCGGTAAATACAAAAGCTGAATTGGTGTTGTCATGACAATACCAAGTATCTAAAATCGAAACTGATAACTGCTGGGAGGTGCAGGCAACCCCGAGTTGCAGTTCAATTAAGATACAATTCGTCTCGGTCACAAAACCGTAGAGTTAACTACGGTATGCGCCTACCCCACGGACAATTCAACTGTTAAAGAATCATGTCGCGAGGGTAATATACGTAGTATATTTGTAGGTTCTGTACCACGACCTCCATCCTAAAATCTTTTCCCCTATAGGAATGAGATAAGGATTGGAGATCGACCGCCTTCGTTCTCTAGTCAAGAGAGTGAAGGAGAAGTCTTTCCCAAAGGAAAGCTTCAATGGTGAACAGAATACCGAAGATGATAGTTCAAGCCAAACTGGAAGTTCCCGTCCGTTCTTCTCTATTCCAGGTTAAGCGCCTACTGTGAGATACTCTTCTTTCAGCAGCAGTCTTCTTCCAAATGCTAGAAATTACAGGAATTCGAGCATAAGCGAGGTTCCCGATTATCGTGTAACAATTATCGGGGATTCTCGCTCACTCTGGACCGTGGTCTCGCCTAAGTGTTTGGAGATCGTAAAAAACTCGAACACTCTGAGTGCGCTAGAAATTCCGTAGACTTCTAAGCACTCTGCGAAACCCCCCACCGAAATCGTCAGACGATATCGGCGGTGGTCCTCTCGATTCCCGTAGAAATCGAGGAAAGGGCAGGATCCCTCCTCAATGACCGGGGCTTACGTCAGGTAGGACCCGAAGGTCCCCCCGGTAGCGCAGCCCCTAACGTGGGATCTTACAGAGAAATCTCTGTAGGATCCCTCCCCTTTACCCTCGTAGCCATAAGGAGAGAGGGAATGGGGGAGGAATTGGATACTGGCTCGCCTTCCCAGCGGATCTAGCAGTTGGAGAAGAAAAGGAGCAGCCATCGCCTTACGGCGATGGCCTCTCAGAGCCTGGGAAAACGTATCGTCAGGAGAAAACGTTTTCCCGAGGAGGGTTACGAACTCATACTGTAGGTAAGTGTCTGCCGCCACTGTGAACGCTCGTCTGGGTGGGGCTGATCGACACCTGACAGGAGAGAGCCGATACCGCTCGACTCATTCCAGTCCTCGTCGAGGTCGAAACCTCAGGAGGACCGAAGGGGTATTTAAATACGGTGTCCGAAGACACGTAGAAACGCCTCTGTCGCAGTAGAGGAGGTGAAGTAGCTTGTTCGACCGTCCAGAACTGAGAGAGCCTCTTGTTCGGAGACGAGAGACTACCTGGTTCAACACAGTCGGCAAGCTCCGATCGCGGCAGACCCCCCACCGTCGATTTGGGTTCCCTCTCGGGCCCCAAAACGACTCGAGCCGAGACGTGGCTCTGCTGGTGGGAGCGGCGATCCTTCCCCGAGGTCATTGTGCTGACGAATCAGCGCCGTAAACCTCGGCAAAGTTCCTCTGGATCTCGGAAGTCACAGCATCTTGCAGAGTGGGACCGTTAAGCCCTTCGAACAAGAGCATATTCCGAGAACCTTCCTCCTAAGAAGGGGGAACAGCGACAGCCCTCTCGGTCTTCCCCATCCACTTGCGCATACGTCCTGGCCGGTCCAAGAACGTGCCTGGCACGTAGGGCGTTGTGTGGGATCATGAGGGGCGCACTCACGATCACTCCTCAATACCTCGCTCCTCCGGTGTAACCCGAGGAGGTTGAAGGTACGGGAGAGGCAGACCTGACGCTCCCTCGTTGCTCGCTGGCAGAACCAGCAGGCTTGGAGGGCTGCAGGCGATCGTCAACAACGCGGTGGCGATCGAGCTGCAGGCCTGGTCGAACCGTCTCGCTGTGGAGAACGGACTGGACTGAGCACAGCGGCCCCGATCTCGAGTGTCAGAAGAGCTGGTGCTGGTTGCCGTACCCGGTCGCTTTCTGTGAGGGCGACGGTCAGGCGACCTGCAGGCTCCACTGTCACAGTGAGACCGTGCTTGTCCTCACGGCACGTCACGTCGCTGGTTCCAGCCGTGGCTGGCACCGGCGAACGGGAGGACCTCTTTCCCAGCCTCAGTCCGTGGTCGGTCGTGGACCGTCACGTCCCCGGGTAGCCAGCTGTTCGCCGCGAGAGTGAGAGCTGGTCTGGTGAGAGTCGCCTGAGCGGCTGTCACCAGTCCTTCCGCCCCGTGCCGTGAACCTGACGCTGAGCGGACTCAGAGGTCTGGTTCCTGGCTGCACGGTCGCTGGTAGGCGACCGTACACTCGGTACCTCCCGCGAACGAGAGGCCGAGACGGACCCTGATGCAGTGGCAGAACCACTGACACCACGGCGAGGAAGTACCGGTGTTAGCCGTACCCCTCTGGTCCCCGTAGTCTTCTTCCTTGCGGAAGAAGAGACGGGCCCCGCTCCCGAAGGAGCAGGAGGACCAGCGGAAGGAACCCTCCCGTCCCACGAGGTGAGACGGGTCCCGAGAATCTCCCGAGGGAGACTTCTTAGGAGGAGGAGGCAACCTTCTTCTTCCTCGGCTATGAAGCCTTAGAAGTCGAAGGGGAAGAGGCGGCAGCCGACGACGATGAAGAAGATGAAGACGACGACGACGACACCTTCCTCCTCTTCTTCGTCAGCTTCCTCAGGGACAGACGTAAGATCTGCTATCCAGGGCGGAGCCGGGGCTGCTGTAGCCGAAGCCACAGGGCCGGACGCACCTGTACAGACAGACCAAAGTCTGGGGTAGTAATACCACCACGAACAGGGACGACATCAGCAGGTATGGGCATCTCAGGAACAGCAGGCACAGCCAGCACAGCATCGGTAGGGACAGCCAGCGCAGCAACGGCAGGGACAGCCAGCGCAGCAACGGCAGGGGACAGCCAGCCAGCAACTGCATGGACAGTCAGCCCAGAATCGGCAGGTACGGCAGGCAGCACCGGAAACACAAGAAGTGGAGCAGCAGTCAGCAACATCCTGGTACCGGCGGCAGGTCCAGGGGCGAGCTCTAGGGCAGCGGAAGTGTGGTCGCTGCAGCGCGGCAACCACGAGCGGCGGCGGCACGCCCCCCCTCTCGGTACGGCGAACGGCACTTCACAGCGGCTCGTAGGCAAGACTGTTACCACGTGAGGCGAGTACACCAGGTGAGGAGGGACGTCGTCACCTGGTTGCGTGGTCACCACTCCATGGGTGACCGCAGTAGGCCCAGACATAGAACCGCAGCCCCTGGACACTAGCACGCCCTGCAAATGGAAGGACGCCCATACCTCACCAAGGTCCACCCTCGTGGCAGTAGCACCTGCGGAAATAACAGTAGTAGCGATTAGTGGGGGGGTGGGGGGAAGTCCCCTCGCGCGGGGGGGCGAGCCCTCTCCGAACGAGTGGAAGACCCATAATACAATTGTACATCGGGCACCGAGCGCCCTCCCCCGCGCTCGACGGATCGGGCGAGGAGAAGAACGCCGATAACCTCCCCCCCCCCAACCCAAGGGGAAGGGCCATCTGTGGGAGCTGAGCGGGGGGGGGGGGGGGGGGGGGGGGGGGGGGGTCTCGTTCCCCACCCCCGCACAGTACCCATGTACCCAACAACAATATAAGCCCAGCCCGAGAGCAATTCGTGCCATCGGCCCGAATGCAAGGGCATAAGGATCAATTCCCTGACTGAGCGGAACTTGAAAACACAATAAATACCAAAAATTTGATGCAATCAATAATAAGGAACAAAATGAAAATGCATCTTGCATAAGATTCACTTCACAATGAATAGGGCTCGGATCGAGCGCATTTGCGCCCTAGGTACCGAGCGCAAGGGTGAAAGGATCAATTCCTTACCTTTATGGATCAAGGTTTCTGGAACCTTGATCCATAATGAATGATTGCAATCAAAAAATATATGAAAATGAAAAGACTACTGCGCTTGCGATTTCACTTCATACAAATAAAAAGGGGAAGGATCAATCCCCGGGAATCGCGGAAACATTGATCCCAGTAAACAATGCAATCTCAATAAAAAATGAAAATGAAAAGAACTGCACTTGCGATTTCACTTCATTCAAAAATAAAAAGGGGAAGGGTCAATTTCCGGGTAAGCTCGGAAACTGATCCAAAATGAGTATTGCTACAATCAAAATAATATATGAAAATGAAAAAGAATACTGTACTTGCGATTCCACTTCCATACTAAATAAGTTTCCGTGCCGAGCGCATCGTTCGGCAACGGGCATACAGGTCAAAAAAATATAAATGAAAAGAGCACTTACTTACGATTTTCATCTATCACATTTCCAACCCAATATACGCTCTGAGCGAGTGCTCCCGCCCTCGGCACCGAGCATACGCAATACGAGGATCATTCTTGGGAAAATGAATTCCCGCACTTACGCCCTTCAGTCCCGGCACTCGGGTAATCGGAGGGCGTGGTGACACCAAGATCCTTTAATTCACAATTGAATTCAATGAAATGATTGTACTTACAATTCAGTTTCACTAGATAATTAGAAAAAGAAAAACACAATCATGCGAAAGCAAACGACGATGAAGCGGGCAGAGAGCGATGATACACGTCCACACGCCAGCAGGCCGAAAGCAAAAGTGATTTGTTTACCTACCAGTCGCGCGCGCGCGCCTGTCGGACAAGCAGTTAACTACCGAACCCCTTGTTCGAAAGCTTACGACCTATCCAGCTGCCGCTAGTACCTTCCTATTGTAAAAGGACCGAAGGTTTGTATGCCGTGTCGGAACAATTCTTTCCTTCAAGAAAACAAAATAAGGATTGGAGATCGACCACCTTCGGTCTCTATCAAAGAGAGTGAAGAAGTCTTCCTCGAAGGAAAGCTTCAATGGTGAACAGAATACTAAGACGATAGTTCAAGCCAAAATGACAATTTGTCGAAAATTGCATTTTTCCTAACTATACAAACCTGAGGTCCTTTAACAATAGGAAGGTAACTAGCGGCAGCTGGGACGGTCGTAAGCTTCGAACAAGGGGAGAACGGTAGTTAACTGCTTGTCCGATCGTGCGCGCGCCCGCGCGCCCGAGAGGTGAAGAATCACTTTTGCTTTAGGCCCATGCAAAAAGTTGCAGAGTGAGGGGTGGCATGAGGTGGGACTATATGTAAAGGACCTCAGGTTTGTATAGTTAGGAAAAATGCAATTTTCGACAAATTGTCATTTGTTCCGATACGTAATACAAACCCTCGGTCCTTTAACAATAGGAAGACTCACTTGGTTGTGGAGGAATCTGAGTCTTTTTGGTGAACAGACTGGTGTTCGTCCAACCCTGGAGTGCCTCCCTGGTCGTAAGAGCAAGGGAGGGATCCAAACCTCTCCGATTGATCGGGGTGTGCACCGCAGGATCAATGGTCAGACCTCTGGGCCAAGTACTAAGAGAGAGGCAAGCGTATCTCTTCGTACCAGCAAGCAAGAACTTGTTCCTGTTTGCAAGAGACAATCATAAAATGATGGGTTTGTCTCAATTTGGCATCCACTTCCTCCCCCTTGTTGGAGGAAGTGGTGGATATTTACTCCTATCCCTACTGAAAGGGATAGGATGGTGCTCTATTGAGTAGCTCACCTGCATCTCGTCCTTACCCAGCAGGGTGACGACCGTGTCCCTCTACCCAAAGGTAGAGGGAAGAAAAAGATGGGAAGAGGAGCCAGTCACACTCTCATTCCTCATCCATTCTTACGGTCACACCAGGACTCGATGCTGTTCAGCCTGCGAGGGTCTGGGTTAACTACACAACGTGTTGAGCAACCACCACGGTTCCCAAGGAAAAAGATCCAAGGAACTGTGGGCAATATCCTGAAGGTAGAAGGAGGTGCATGCGGTCCGTAGGACCAGGCGCCTGCCTTCATTACCTGCGGCCACGGAGAAGTTCTTGCGGAGCGCGAGAGAATGATGAAGAGGCGTCCGCACTCATCCTGGGTGTCGAGTTTCTTCAGACAGCTCCGTCGCACCTTCACAGGACAAAGCAGCATAGCCTTCGTATCGGAGGCGGTGACGTCCATTAGGGAGGGGTATGTGAAGGACTCGAACCAATCGTCAGTTACCGAAGGGTTCTGAGTCTTCGCTACGAAGATCGGTACGAAATCGAGCGTCACAAATCCCCATCCCTTTGTGCTTGACTTCTCAAGAGAAGTCATGCAGTTACCTAAGACGAAAAGAAGGGAATAGTCGTATGACCTATCCCTCTTCTCGACTTTGGTTATGTACAGTACTCATACTGACAAGCTATTAAGACGAAGTAATGATTGCTCTGGAACAACCGAACTAAGTCCACAGCATAGTTCGTAACTGACTCGGGCGCTCTGACAGCTGCCGACTGACTGGTTCGGAATCAGTAG
>NC_061097.1:66737997-66757347 GCF_015104395.2 Macrobrachium nipponense | reverse complement strand
GATGATTGGAGGGCGAAGGATTAACATACCAATTAGCAGCCCTCAAGCCTCAGTAGTCTTTAAGATCTGAGGCCGAAGAGAAAAGGTGTGAGAAAAAAAGTGCGGAAAGACAGACAAAGCCATCTCAATAATTTTCTTTTACAGAAAACTAGATATTCCTCCTTGAATGGAGACTTGCAAAAACTAAACCTTCGCTCATATTCATTTCAAAGAGCTTTTCGTTTTGAAATTTTTGCAGCTATCAGAGATGCGTTTAATTAACAGCACCATTTGGTTTTATTGTAAAAGTCAGTTTCTTCCAATGGTTTACCTCTTTCCATTCCTAATATGCTCTTTTGTCAGGGAATAATTAAATAACCTTTTCAACAATATCGTCTCATTTTTCTTCATTCGCTTTTTCACATTCATTTTCGCCTTATCTTAGTTTATTTTCATCTCCATTAGTTTTCTTTATTCGACAATACCTTTTATTTCCTTTTCATCTTTGTTTTTCATTCTCCCTGTCATCTCTCTTCATGGCTCTTCCTCTCCGTAATTTCTTTTATAGACTTCTCTTCTTCCTCTCCATCCCCAACCCCCTCTCTCCCACACCTTTCTTTCCACAAGCAGAGATTATCAAACCAATATTCACCGGTCACTCATTTCAGTCTTTAGCTCCTTGTGGTAACTTGTCACAGTAGTCCCATTATTTATGTGGGGGTTGTGGGGGGGTGTTGTCTTCCACGTAAAAATTTTTTTCTAAAAGAGGGAAGCAGACTCACATTATGGATTTAGTGTTATCAATACGTTGTGTGCTTTAGTATTTATTTTAGTATTGTAAATCCCACATGATAGATAGTTTCTGAAAAGATGGAACTGTGATCAACCACATATTTTTACTAAGGTTAACTTTCTATTTATGATCAACGCATCTGTCTGTTAGGTAAAGTACCACGAGGAGGTTTGTGATTGCAGTGTGCCTTTCATGGTGCAATTTAGATAGTACTAAATGCTTGTAGTGCTTGTTTGTCCTCTGCTACACTGGTCCCCGCACATTATTTCTCATCCACCCCCGATTGTCTCTCCTGACCAAGATGTCCAGTTCATTACCGACCTTCAGTTTTCCCTTTTCATTTCCAACAAATATTTCTGCCAGTATCATTGGAGTGTAGGCACTTGAAAAAACAATCGCGCCCGATGATTTAATTTAAGTAATATTAATCTCGAAATTTCAAATTTTCATCATTCATGAAAACAAAATTCGGAGACTGCTGCTTTGCTTCAGAACTCTCTTGTTCCTTTAGGTTCCCCTTCGATTCAAGGCCCGCCCTCTGTTCTTGTCCATTTTTTGTATTTCTATCCGGTCCCGGGCTAACTCTGGGCATTTGGTGCAGGTGTCATGGCCTCTGAATGTAGGAAAATGTTTAGGATACTGGGCAAGATATGTAAGACAAAGAGATCCAGAAAATAGAGGAGATAAAGTTTACCGAGAGTAATAGAGAGGTTGGACAGCAGCATTGAAGATAGGGAGAGAAACTGGAGGTAAGGGTAAAAAGCTAAAAGTAGCTGCAGCTAAGGGCCAAAAGTACTTTGCAAAGGTGCGCCGACAATAGAGCACAAGACAATCGAGCGCAGTAACATTTGAGCATCGACACTTGAGCGTCAGAAAAGCAAAATTATAATTAGATTTGATCGTAACTTTATACATCTTTCTACCCATTAACTGCTGTTCCTATTGATGTTTTTTTTATCTTTTGGTTACCAGATGTTTTGATACCTTGGATTTCCTAGATATTGTTAAACAATTTCCAAATTAACTGCTGCTGGTTATGGACTATTTTTTTATGAAAAGGAAAAGAAAGGAAAAAATGCGGAAGTTTTAAATTTCAGTTGTTATGAGATGTAAATATGAAATATCTAAACATAACTCATATAATACAGATTGGTCAAAGATAGAGCTTGAAGTTTTCTCCAAACGACTTGAGATAAATGGAAGAAACGCCCAAATACCTTGTCATTTATAAAAATAAAATAAAATTAAATAAAATAAAATAAATACTTTATGGAATTCTTTCTCGGAGTCACACGAAATGTAGGATGGAAAAATATCGTTATCCATTGAGCGTAGTTGTGTCACAGCACGGCTATATGCTTCCTCAGACTTGCTCTTCAGGGAATGTAAACCACTGGAAGGAGGACGCTTTTCTTATATATGACATGAATCACATATAACTTATGAAACAGCTGAGGAGCTATGCTGAACGTCCCATCTCGCACCCAGTGCTAATTTTTCTTCATTAATCTGAAATGATCAGGAGCAACAAATATAGAATATCTATCAGGGTCACCGACACCGGAGTCATTGGTAAAGAAATTTTCTCCAGCACACGTGCAAATATATAAGTTCTTGAGGGATATCTCTCTCTCCTATGTTACTTGGAGCCGAGAAAGGCATTCCTTTGTGTTTCTGTTGTTGTTGTACAGCCCGCTGAAGTGAATGATACTTATGAAGAACAGCAACTACTCCGGGGTGCGAATCAGTCTGGGCATCTTCAATGATCTGCTTTGGTTGATCATTTGAAATGGGGGCCTTTTCACGCAGCCGCATCACGCTCACGTGTCGGCGGTCAATCATTACTGCGCTCAATTGTCTTGCGTTCTATGGTCGGCGCTTACATGTCTTGTGCTAAAACGTCTGTTCCCGCTTAGCAAAGACCTCTTAAGTAATGTACTCAGATTTCGCGGTACTTGTACGAATATATTTAGTAAAAATAAAAATAAAATAAAAATTTTAAAAATCTTAAAATTCAGCACTGGTTGGAATGTTATAATGGCTTCCGTGGGTCCCTTAGCCACCCGAATTGAAAGAGAGTGCATGAGGCTGCTTCTCTCTGTGCACGCTATGCATAACCATATTCCTGTTGTGTGTGCGCGTGCGCGGTCATGTGCGTGAGTATATACTTTACATATACACATATAAAAATGCTAGTGATTTTATTTGGGTTAGAATATCGTGAAGTTCGAAGTCCCGCCATACAGTGGAAATTAAGTACCATAACGAAATGCGTTATTCAGATAAACTACTCAGCCTACAGGTCTATCTCTTTTCCAGATAAGATCAGTTAATTCGGTAACAAAGGAAACATCTCCCATAACGGCATTTAGCTCACTCGTTGTGCATGTGCTACGCCTTTTTGAAAAATTTGCCATCCCGAGGTCTTCTCCCTTGAAAACGCAGAGCTCATATTATGTTGTTTGCTTATCCATTATGCGGCCCCGACCGCACTAAGAAAGGATATTATCGGTGGCCATTACGTACTGTCGTTGTCTTTAGTGGAGTTTAAGCTTGATGACTTCCGACCACAAGAACCACTACTGAAAATCCGTAGATGCATGAAAATGGATACATAACAACAGGGAGTCAGGAATATCATAGTAAATATTAGGAAGAAAAATCCTAAATGCAAATGTAAATAGGTAGAATACCGACACATACCATGGATTAGGCAACCGCTGTCACATTCGGTTCAATGAACGTTAAGTGATAATCATGCGAAGTTGGGCAACATTGGCTTGACCACCAAAGAAAAGTAAGCCGGAGCCAATTGCCAATTTTCACCCGCTCTATTTGTTCACTACTACAACTAAAAACGTTAGTCTTGCAACTGAACATTATGAACAGCAGTTACGTGGATTCTAATATTAGCTCATTAATGAAATGATGGGATCGAATTTGAAAGTGAAAGACTGTGGTTTAAACCCAATCTTCCTCCCACCAGTTAACCCAGCTGTGGTAGGGTCCAGGGGAGGGGATGGGACCAACAACTCTCCTAGAATCAAACTGATAACAGGACGAAATGTCCCAGAAAATTATCACTCGTAATTTGACCGATATACATTATAAAACACAGAAGAAAACTTTGAGGTCATAATTAAACATAGTTTTGTAACAGACGCTTATCTCTTGAAAGCATCGTATTCAAGGATCTTAATGGACATTATCTTCATTTTCCACTTCCGCACTGTATCTGGCCCCTTTCGTTGAAAAAACGTTAAACTTTACGGATAATCATTAGGCATTTTCCATTAGCAAATGGATCGTTAAATTCTGGTATGTAGAGTCACCATGTAAGGACTGTAACTCGTGCATCTGGGATAGGCTGGAAGGCTGCTTCAAAGTACCTGACATCACTACCTCAAGCTTCCGGTTTATATTGTATTTTCTTATGTACATCTTTAACAGTTCTGTTTCTTAAGTGTTACTTACAAGGGAGCAGCGCAAGGGATTTTACATAATTATTTATCTAGATGTGAGAATGTTGTCAACAGTGTTTTACTCTCGTTTCTTACTAATTTAGACAAAGTCGTTTTTCCTCTTGTGAATACTAAATTAGAACAACAAATATTAGACTGACCAATTCTGAAAATATTCTTTAAAATTTCAAATATTTTTAGGACAAAACTGATTGATTTTCCAGAAGGAGGACTAATGGATCAGAGAGGGAGATGCACTTTCAAATATTCGTTTTTCTCGCAAGGCAGTTACGTCTTTGAAGCGTCCACATTTTCCTTTGGCTTAAATTGATGAAACAGACCTTGGAGTTCTCTCTCCTCGTTTTCATCTTACCGATATCCTTGTTATTTCATCGTTACTGTGTAACAGATATTACCGAACATTTAGTCTCTTCTCGTATTTAGCCTATTCCTAATTTTAATTTCGTTTTATTTTCTTTCTCGAACGTTTTAACATGATCCTCAAACATACTCCGAAGGGAGACCATTATAATTAAGAAGTTATCAGTTCATACTAGATTTCCTGTCTGGTCGCTAGTGATCTTAAAAGGTCAGAAATAAAATTCATACGTGACAGCGTCCTGAATTAATTGCGAGGAAGGCATAAAAAACAGTTATGAGACGGAATTCCAAGGTTTGATCTCATGCCAGGATGATGATGACTTTTTTTCCACCGTCCACCCACTTCCAGTAATTCTACGCTGCCTCTTCTAAATGAGTCGAGATATTCCCCTGGTTCCACAAAGGCGCTTTCTATTCGCTTTAGATAAAGCTTTCCTTCTCTCTCTGATTTTGTTCCCTTGTGGAAAACAGTCATGGACTGCTTATACATCTATCTCTCTCTCTCTCTCTCTCTCTCTCTCTCTCTCTCTCACGCATTTACGCTATATATATATATATATATATATATATATATATATATATATATACATATATATATATATATATATATATATATATATATATATATATATATATATATATATATATATATATATATATATATATAAATATATATGACTGGTAAAAATGTTCTGTAACAACAGAATTCCATCTAATAAAAGGAGCCCATAAAAACATATAGAGAAAAAAGTCTATATTCAGAGACTGCTGTCTCCCTCTTCAGGTAGATAAATGAAAAAAGTTTACAGAGGTGGTATTTATTTTTATACCAAGAGGTCCATCCACAAACAAGCCAATTTAAGTCACCCCCGCTGATAATCTTCCTTTAATCTTCTTAAGTGTTGGTTGAATGAAGACGTTGTTGATCATATCTGAGATCCATGCTCCTTTTGAGATGTTCATTACCTGCCTCTCTTTATTAAGGCCGATTCCATCATTTGACTCTTGTACCGGCAGTTGCTGCTATAAATTACACGTGACAAATTCCAGTTTATTCTATGGTTATGTTCATTTATATGGTTGAAAATAGAGCAGAGTTCTGTTGTCCATACGTAACTGACCGTTTGTGTTGTATTAATCTCTGGGGAAGGGATTTACCCTGTAAATCCGATGTAAGATTGGTCACAGTCCTGGCATGGGATTTCGTATACCCTAGAGTCCTTTGGAGATGTCTTTTGTTGGACGTTAATCAGGGATTTGGCTAAGGTGTTTGGGTAAGTAAATACAAAAGGGTTTGATTTTCCGAGGGGTTGTTATTCTCTTAATCGTGTCCAGGTGGGGAATTATTATTTTATTGTTGGGTGTATCTCTGGTCTTGTCTTTAGGGGGTTGGTAGAAAATTACGTGTGCTTGTGAATTGCTTTCTCAATTATATGGTCCAGATATTTTAAAGACGAAAGTTGCTTGCGAATTAGTTCAAATTCTTTTTGTCCAGGAATTCTGGGGAACAAATTCGTAAGGCTCTTAAGAACAAGTTACTAGCTACACCTATCTTGATAGTAATGTCGTGTTAGCTAAAGTAGTGAATGTATGAAAGTGAGAACGTTGGTTTTCTGTATATGGTAAATTTGTATTCTGTCGCATCTCTGATTATTAAAACATCAAGAAAAGAAATTTTGTAGTCTGTTTCCCCCCATTCAACTTTAAATTTGATGCTGGGCACTAATGCGTTTAATTTCGAGAGGAATTCATTAAATTGCCCCACCTATTATCCAAAATGTTAGGATATATCCACGTATCTCATCCACAGCATGTTTTTGGGTTTTATTGCATTTATTACTGTAGTTTCAAAGTATTCCATGTACAGATTGGCTAGAACAGGACTTAAAGGACTACCCATACTACACCCGAATTTTTGCTTGTAGAATGATTCCCCGAATGAAAATACATTATTAGATGCACATAATTCAACTAGCTTTATTATTTTGTCAAGCGCCAATGGGAAATGATCTGAATAGGGGATAATTTTACCCTTCTTAAAAACTGAAGAACGTCTGTACTGGTACTTTAGTGAACAGGGAATCTACGTCAAGGCTTAAAAGTTTTATGTTGTGAAGTGGTATATGTGCTTCTCTGAATTTGTGACAAAAATCTTCCGAATGTTTAATGTGACTGGGAGAAACATTCGGAAGATTTTTGTCACAAATTCAGAGAAGCACATATACCACTTCACAACATAAAACTTTTAAGCCTTGACGTAGATTCCCTGTTCACTAAAGTACCAGTACAGGACGTAACAGATTAAGCCTATGTATGTTTATTCGTAGTTATAAACCATATATGCAAGACAGTTTTTCAATGAGAATAAATATTTATTATGGGAAAATAATGTAAAAGAAGAATAGGCCTATTTGCGTCTATTCATGATTATGACCATGTAATTTGTTTTTAAATTGAGAACAAAATAATATTCTACTTTCTGACGAAACAAAATCAACACTATTGGACTATGTATGTTTTTTCATTGCTTACATCCCACGGAAGTTCGCTTTGAAATGAAATTAGACTAATCAACACACTAATGAAACACAGGAAGACAGTAAGTAGTAAACTAAGGATTTTCATTCGTTGTAACACGCCATAAGAAAGTCAATCTTTAAACGAAAATAAATCAGTATTAACCCTTTTAATGAAATAGAAAAAAAGATTAGGCCTAGTATATGCGTTCTTTGAAACAAAAGCAAACGATTACGATCTTAATTATCTTTCCACGGAACTCTTCCTTCATTCATGAAATATTCCATAAACATTATGGAAGTCCTTGGGGTCAAATTTAAACTCTTAAAAAATTCACATAGGATTATTTAATTTGTTTTTATCAACCACTCTTTATGAATTTTTTTATGATGTCAGCAAGCCAATTACAACCAGAGTATCGTGTGTTGATACCATGGCTCCTACGGAGAACTGAGGAAACGGCCTGTATCGTAAGTGGCGAAGATTTGCCTGCACAGTCTGACTGCACAGTTATAACTGTGCAGGCATAACTGAACGTTAGTGGCGGGCTTAATGCCTGCCAGCTGGAGGTCAAGGAATAAGCTCGACGAAGCAAGGTCATCGGGGAATGCAGTTTAAAATTGTGAAAACAATGACTATAAAAGTTGGTACCTAATCCGGTGAAGGTTTTCTTTCTGTGTAAGGATGTGCTAAACCCTTCTTGGAGGAATGTGACAAGAATGTCCAAAAAGGGGAGTTGGTTCCTGAGTTCATGCTCCACAGTAAATTTGATGTTTGGATGAAATGAATGAATAAAATTAAGAAAACTTTCGGAGTCAAAACATGTTGCAAAAAGAGCAAAGGCATCATCGACGATCCTTTTGTAAAATAAGAGTAACTGAGGGGACAGATGTCAAACATGTGCTCTTCCAGCGAGCACATAATGATACCTCCCACTCGGCCCTATTTTTTTATTTCTTCTATTTTACGATGTAATCTTAACTTCATTTTAAATTGTATATAATTTTAACCTTCACTTCCTTGAAATTTTTAGTATTTCACGGTTTTATCTAGTGTTCCTAATAGCTTGAAAATGAAGCCGGGAGCTTTGATACGTCGAAATAAAGTGTATATATGAACGTTTTCTGGTGTACTTCCTCGTCTTCCTGTCTTCTGATATATATATATATATATATATATATATATATATATATATATATATATATATATATATGAAAAAGAATCAGTCACAAAAATTAACATACTATTAACAAATAATTGATCTAATAGGTGATCATAATTCTGAGAAATGTTTCCCATTTCCTAACTTGTTTATGACGGCGGCATAATGATTCCTTGAATTCGAAAGTTCAAGGGAAGGCGCTCAGAAGCATCTTCATTTGGCAATTAAATTTCCTTATTTAACCTTCGCTTCTTTTCCTTTTAATGAGGGAAACTATTAAAAGTATTCACAAGAAATTTATACGATGAATATAAAATTCTGACAGCGATTTTTTATTTCTGGTAATTTTTTTTATATTACTAGAGTCGTTTCAAAAGCGGCGCATTTCCTGTAAAACGCTGCAAGGGAAACGAGTCTAGTTATGGCTGGAGTTTTACACCCATGGAATTTCTGATTAAAGTGCAATTAAATTCATGGCCAGTAAGACCAGCGAAACAGCTTTTAATGAATAAAACGCAATTCAACGGAATTCAGTCGGTCCCTCTACCGAATATCAGAATGATGTAATACACACACACACACCTATATACATATATATATATATATATAATATATATATATATATATATATATATATATATATAGGTGTGTGTGTGTGTGTGCGTAGAATCTGCTGGTCAAATTTTACTAGATACGGTAGTAATTGTAATAACCACAATGCTCTCTTGACGTCTTGAACTCTTCACACATCTTGGATAACCTTGTCACTACGAAGCCTTAGAGGCTCAAATTCGAATATAAATTAATTCTGGAGTCAGTGACAAGATTCGAACTTCCATCCAGAGTATCAAAACGAATGCATGTTTTAAATTGTAAGTTCAATCGTATTGAATTCGAAAATGAAGAATATTATTATTTTTTTATTTTATGTTAATGAATTGGCATTTATATGTACGGTCTTCAAGATAAAAAAAGAAAAAAAAGAGAGAAATAAGAGGAATTCGATAAAAGTTCCAAATCACATTTGATCTAAGTTGGGCATATAGTGCAACTCGCACAGTCTAGGTAATCAGATGGCAAACCTCTGGCTGCCATAGTTATCCAAACATGCGTCAGTCATACACCTTTTCGTTTACAAACACCAGGATTATCGAGTGGTTCTGTCAACAGTCAAATAAGCATTGTGAAAGGTATGAGGGCAAAAGGTTCTTTTATCCCAGAGGGTGGAAATAAGGATTTGTGCTGGTTTATTACCGATTTAAAGACAAGAACCTTTGAACCGGAGGCATCCAGACTTGAAGGAATATTCAATTATACAAAATTATTGGCTTTGCAGCATAAGAAGCCTTCTCAAATTTTCACATTTTTGAAGATGAAAATTTAATACGCGATTTCAAGCGAACTTCATAATACTTGTAGAGGACATAAGGGAACAAACACTCGGATGTAATGGGTGGAGACGTAATGGAATACTTGACTGAAGCACTACAAGCTCTCTCTCTCTCTCTCTCTCTCTCTCTCTCTCTCTCTCAAGTGATTCAAAGTTATATTATGTTCGTAAATAGTCACAAAATTTGGTGTCCATCACCTCGTAGAATTGCAACTCTTAGCAAGTTGTAGTAATCTATATGTTATTTGTTCACATTACGATTTTATACACCATCCCACACACACACACACACAACACACAGAGAGAGAGAGAGAGAGAGAGAGAGAGAGAGAGAGAGAGAGAGAGAGAGAGAGCATTTAAAAAAAAACTGGACCCCTTTTCACGAGCCATTCCAGGAAGCGTGAAAGATTTGCTGTAAATACAGATACAGACACCATTTTTCTGCATTTTCTGTCTCTTTATTGAGACTTCGCATGTACTTTCATCATTAACTGGGGCACTGGTTTTTATCTCCAGGTAAATATCTAAGATCATGCCACTTTTGCCCAGTCTGGGAATCAGCTGTGAAACTTGTGTGCGCTTGTAATTAATCTAAATTGCTTTAGAAACATTAAGCACATAAATACAGCACATGAAACATGAATTACTGCACACACACACACACACACACACACACACACACACATACATATATATATATATATATATATATATATATATATATATATATATATATATATATATATATATATGAATAACTTGATCCCGAGATATATAAAACGTGATGCTATGTATAATTAAAGGTAATGCCACGGAGGAAAATGAAAACACGAGAACTGCCGAGATCTTTCAGTCTTAACGACCCTTTTAAGGCAAGACTGATCAGAGCAAAGAAAACCACAGTACAGGTAGCACATGCAAACGGACATAACAGGATTAACAAAAGGTTCAATTCACTTGAAAGAAACGAAAAAATGCCCGTGGTCTAGATTAAAGGTTTCAAAAACAGCCACCCACACGTGGTCATAGGTAATTTAGTAAGAAAACAATTCATTTTGAAAACAAAGAGGCATATACGACCGGACAGTACAAATTTAGTAAAATCCCGAAGGAAACATTAAAGATTTAGGAACGGTGGAGTCAAACACACATGTCAAAAGCAATTGAATTCGAAAATCAATATACTTTGTATTAGTAACATGAAATATACAAAAATGATCAAACTATGAGTTAGAAACGACATAAAATATAAATATAGCGAGCATGAGAGAGAGGAAGAAAAAAGACTAATAACTAAAAACATGTGGATCTAATTAATTAGTAGTTAATTCATTTATTTCAAGTTCCTTCATAAACATTTTACAAATATATGGGTACAAATGGTACAATCCTAGACTGAAATTTAGGTTTCTTTATTAGTGATTTGTATAATTGATGATTCCGGTAAATTTCTTGAAACATAATCATTAGACCTAGAAATTATAAAGTTCTCGCCCCAATTTATACAATGAGATTTTTCGCTCAGATGGATAAATAATGCATTTGCAGTCTGGGGTGTTCTAACTGAATACATATGCTGATTAATTCGTACATCTAAATTTTTGCTTGATTGACTGACATAAAAAGACAGGCAATCCTTAAAAGGAATTTTGAAAATGATGTTATTTGTTACGGGACTATTCTTAATTAGCATACCTTTAATGGTATTGTCTTAAGAAAACACAACATTATCATTAAAAGTAAGGCAAGCTAAGTATATGTTTAGGGTTTTCTTTTTACTTTTAAGAACACCATACAATTTTTTGTGAGCTTTTTGATAACATAAATCAATTATATAAGGTAGGTAGCAAAGATCATTTCCTATCTTTTTTATGTAGTATTCTATTTCTTGGTCAAGATATCGTGGACTCATAATCCGGAAATCACGTCAAAACATGTAAAAAAATTGAAATTTTAATATTAAGATGTTGGCCAGAATAAAAATGTATATATGTTAAATTATTTGTGGGTTTCCTATAAATGCAGAATTTACATTGGAAAGAATATCTATATATTAATACATCTTGGAAAGGGGTGACAATGTTATTTTCAATTTCAACAGTAAATTTTATGGATGGCACTAAATTATTCAATTTAGACATTAAATCTTTTACATCGATAGCAGCAGGTAAAACTACTATGATGTCATCTACATATCTGAACCATTTGAAGGGGACAAGTGTGATATTCGGCAGGTGTTGTCTTTCAAAAAATTCCATATATAAGTTTGAAAGGAGAGGAGGTAAGGGGTTACCCTCGGCTATACCAAATATTTGTCTCTTCTTCAGTTGAGTTTCCGGTATTGGTAAATTTGGATAATCACTGTTCTCATCTATCTATGGCAGTGCTAGAATTCTGCAAAGAAATGGGAATAAAACTACTCTCGTTCCCATCTCATACATCACATTGACTTCAGCCACTAGATGTGTCTATGGTCCTTTTAAAAATGACTACAATACTGTTTTCCTGCTTGGATAAAATCCCACTCTGGTATCCCAATATCCATTTATGATATACCATCCGTTTCATAGTCAAGGGAGCATTACCGAATGTTTTAACACCAAAAATATTATGGCAGGCTACCCGAGGGCTGGTATACGGCCCTTTAATCGGCATGCATACACTGAACAGAACTTTCTTACTTCATATGTGACAGATAGACACATACCTGAACCCCAACCTCAAGAAAACATGAGCACCTTGAATACCTTAGCATCAATTGAAGACCTGACTCAACCATCTACCAGTGGAACGTATAGAGTTAACAAATAAGGGACAATCGATGGAGAAACAGTCTAGGTTGTTACGCCTGATAATATCCAACTATACCCAAAAGCTGGTCAGATAAAAAGCAACAGGCAGAGAAAGAGACAGAAAATCTGGTATCCTTACTGCCACTTCAGTCAAAGACCAATTGTGCAATGAAGAAGAAAGGTTATTAAAAATTAAATTCTTTGTAGATATTTGATACTGTAATTATAGATATAACAATGTGCCCCAGCCGAATGCCAACTTGCCCCACTCTGGAGTTAATTGTTGCATTCTAAATCTGAAAAAAATTAAAAATTCCAATAAATAACTCTAGGAATAAAAACTCTAACAACTATCCACGTCTCCATATATATATATATATATATATATATATATATTATATATATATATATATATATATATATAATATATATATATATATATATCTATATATATATATATATAATATATATATATATATATATGTATATATAGTAATATATATATATATATATATATGTATTATATATATATGTGTATATATATATATATATATATATATATATATATATATATGTATACTATGTATATATATATATATATATATATATATATATATATATATGTGTGTGTGTGTGTGTGTGTGTGTGTGTGTGTGTATGTGTGTGTGTGTGTGTGTGTGTGTATGTATGTATAAATTCATTGGAGCAGTCGTATTTTGATATGATGTCGACATAAAACAAATGATGAACAGCAGCTCCCCTCTCCTGATGTCTGGATGAAAATATTCCATTTGGTTTTCATATATTCATGTTTTTTTCATTTAGAATAATTTTTTACATACATATTTGCCAGGCGCTGATTTCCGATCCATGGCTCGTGTAAAAAAAAAAATCAAAACAACAAAGGTATTTCCAACCGACAGAACTTGTAGATAATAGTAAATTTTTGCTTTTGCTGCGTAGCAGAATATTCGATATGAAGCCGATATCTACATTTTCATTCCGTCTAAGATTATATATTATTTCTTTAACGCTCTAAATATTTCTAGAGCTGACAGCGCACAAGCGGCAGAGTTGTAGGTGACCATTCACCTTCATTCACTTTTGAATATGTTATGAAAATTACACGACACTCTTCAAAACAAGTAAGAAATACGCCGAACTTTATTCGGCGCAATCGAGTTTTCTGTGCAGTCGCTGCTAGCACATTCTGCTATGTCACATTTTTGGCTGTCGTGGAAAATTCAAATAGATTTTTGACAATGTGTGTGTGTGTGTGAGTGTGTTTTAGCCTAGAGTACTAGGAGCATGAGAAATATGTTTGGTATTTTTTCTGATGTCATACTGACATTTTTTTAGCCTGTTTGAGAAGATCAGTTGGTATCGCCAAAAACGGACATTTTTTTGCCACAATTTGCCCAAGTTTCAAACTGTTTGAGTGTTTATGGGGGTGTGAAGTATGATGTATCCTTTATTTGTGCATATCAATGTAATAAGTAAACAATGTTTTCGTTATTATTTTATCATAAGTCAAATTTTGTGAGAAGAAATGACTGTAATATACGTTTACATAATACGTTTACTTGCCATCAGTCACTTTTTGTTATTTTTTTTTTTTATCAAATGACAGTTAATCACGGATGCAAAAATGAACCATTTTGATGGCTGGCATGGTAATTGCTTTATAGCAAAGAAAGGTAAACGAAAGGAAAACGCATTTTCGAGAAGTTCTGCAGCAAGGTGGGATTCGCGCATGTGTTGGAGGAGCCTGTTCTCGTGACGGTTCTAGAATCGGCAGGAGTGTTGTGGAACTTGACAGGCGCCGACATGACGTGAGGAACCTCATTTCTTCCCCAGTTCACGCATTGTAAGATTTTGCCTTTTTTATGTAAATAGGAGACACCATTCTGCATTTATCTTTGTTAGTGAGCTTGTAAATAAACCTTTGCTGTGTTAGTGTGTCTCTATATTCGTACCCCCAGTTTCAGCTGTTTGTGTTGAATTCTTATTGTTTATCATAATATCGAACCTGAAGCGGACCTCTCTCGGTTCGTAACATTGTGGCGACCTTGGCCAGTAATATTTAGCTTTAACAGTTTGAAAAAGGGAGAATATAGAAAGAGCCAGAATGAGTGAGATGGTGAAAGAGTTTATCGAGTCGGGTAAGCTTCTATGTCTAGAGGGGAATGATCTCTGTGAGTATGTTGAAAAGAAAGAAAGAGAAAAGTATGAGAGAGATGAAAGAGCGGCTGAGAGAGAAGTAATGAAAATGCAGCATGAGCAGGAAGAAAGAGAGAAAGAACGTATGTATGAGTTGGAAATTGCCCGGTTAAGGCAAAGCACTCTTAACAGTCAGTCAGGCCAGAACGAAAATGAAACTGATAGGTTAGGTATGAGTGCAGTGTTGAAATTAGTACCAAAGTTTGATGAGGAAGATGTAACGACATATTTCATGTGTTTTGAGAAGTTAATGGAAAGAGTAGGTTCTCCTAAAGAAACGTGGACTTTATATTTACAGTCAGTTTTGAGTGGTAGGGTATTGACTGTGTTATAGTTGCATGTCTAAGGAGGAATGTGATGATTATGATATTGTGAAAGAAACTGTTCTTAGCGCATACAGGTTAGTACCGGAGGCTTACCGTAAGAAATTTAGAAATTTGAAAAAGGATGAAAATATTATGTATGTAGAATATAGTAAGAAGTTAGAAAGGCTGTTTTTTGATTGGTTAACATCTGCTAAGGTTGAGGATTTTGATGGTTTGAAGAACTTGGTGTTTCTAGAAAACTTCAAAGATAACGTATTCCCTGAGATTCAGCTTTATATAGATTATAGGTGATAAGTATCTTTTACAAGAGCAACTAGGCTAGCTGACAAATATAGTCTAACTCATGATTTGAGTGTTGGTAAGAAACTAAATGATCCTTCATCTGGTAGAGTACAAAGCAGTAAAGGTTTCAGTTCTAGTAATAGCAATGCGAGTAAAAATGACTATTCCTGTTATATATGAGGAAAACCATGTCATACATCAAAGGTTTGTAAGAGTAGAATGGCATCTAGTGGCTCAGAATTAACTTGTTTCCGATGTAATGGGAAATGGCATTTAGCGAGAAATTGTGCAGTAGAAAGGAAGGATGTTAAGAAACCAGTGTCTAGTTAACCTTTCGTCAAGTAGGAATGATGTGATGAAAGAAACTAGGAATTTTTTTGGTGAATTTCTGTCAGAAGGCGTAGTTTCCTCTCTTGGAGGAGTAGATTTGAGAGAAGTGGTCTTGCTTCGAGACACAGGAGCTGCTGTCTCCTGTCTCACTGATTAGGAGAGAGAGTGTGCCGAACAGGGCAGATATCAATATGGAAGAAAAAGTCATGTTAGGTGGGTTTCCTAACATATGTATTCTTTGTCCTTTGTTGAAGTTGAACTTAGAAAGTCAGGTAGTGTCAGGAGAAGTGAAACTTGCAGTTGTCGACAGTTTGCCCGTTGATAGCGTTGACATTATTGTCAGTAATGACTTAGCTTTATCCAAGTCCAAGAATGTGAATCCTGGTGTGAGGGATATTCTAGTGCCTGAAATGGTAGTAACTTGGTCGGGATTAGATACAGACATAAACTACGGTCATAATTTGTTCATGGATTTGAATGAGTAAGTTCGTGGATTCGAACGTGAGTGAGTTCGTGGATTCGAACGAGTGTGATAGAGGTAGCGAGGTTGATCTTGGCATGAGTGTGACTGAGAAACCTGACTCTATTGTTGACAGTGATAGCCAAATGGAAGGTGTAGCTGTCGAGGGTAACGTAGTAAATGTACTGGTATCTAGTACTAGTTACGGTGATGAATTAGGCTCTAACATTTTGGATAAGGATGAGCTAGTCAAGTTGCAGAGAGAGGATGAGACACTAACCCGAATTTTTGAATGTGAGCTGGATGATGATCTTGATGATGTATGTAAGGAAACTCTTTGTTTAAAGGACGAAGTTTTGTGTCATTATGTTCGTCCTAAGTCAGGTAGTAAAGGGGAAATCACCGAACAATTAGTGGTTCCTAGGAAGCTTCATGAGCTAGTTTTGAAGTTAGCACATGATGAGCAAGGACATTTGGGAGTAAATAAAACTTTTAAGTGTATTAGTAGGGCGTATTTTTGGCCTAAAATGAAAAGTGATGTGAAGAGGTATGTTCTAAGCTGTCATGAACGCCAAATTCCCGGGAAACCAAATCAAGTAATTCTGAAAGTTCCGTTGTGTAATATTCCTTCAGTAGGTGAATCTTTTGAGAATATATTTATCAATATGGTCGGACCTTTGCCTAGAAGTAAGGTTAGAGAAGATTGCACAACTAATCTAGAGTATTATAAAAACAGTTTATGAGATGGTTGGCAACTAGCGAAGGAGAACGGGAGTCAAGGGGGGACTAAACAGAAACATGATCTTAGAGCGAAAGAGACAAATTTCCATGTAAGAGATAAAGTTTTAGTACTAGTCCAGAAAGAAGGTTCCGCTTTACCTTATAAGTTCGAAGGTCCTTTTTCAGTGTTAGAGGAGAGGGGAAATATACATTATAGAATTAATATGGGTAAGAGTAGACCAAAGACAATGAATGTAAACTTGCTTCAGAATTATAAAGAACGCCCCGTACCTTGGCCACCGCCAGTGTTCGATGTGACATTGTGACTAAGAGAAATTAGTTTTGAGAAAACGAAGAGGTGTCTTAGTATTTCAAAGTTTTAATCAGAGCTTAAAAAGCGGAAAAGTAAGAGAAAAGGATAATGTGATAGCTAACAGCCTCTCTAGAGTTTTCAGAATGAGTAGCCTAATGACCGTTTTCTGTTTTAGCGCGAGTGGTTGAGTGAATGAAGGTGTTACAGCTTTATGCAGAATTGTTCCCCTGCTGTTTAATTCATGTTTCTCTTTAGAAAAAAAAAATTAAATCAGTTGATTTCATTTTTTCTCTTTTTTGGGGGGGACGTGTCATGGTAATTGCTTTATAGCAAAGAAAGATAAAGGAAAGGAAAACGCATTTTCGAGAAGTTCAGCAGCAAGGTGGGATTCGCGCATGTGTTGGAGGTGCCTGTTCTCATGATAGTTCTAGAATCGGCAGGAGTGTTGTGGAACTTGACAGGCGCAGACGTGACGTGAGGAATGCCGCGATTTCTGATGCAATATTCAATCGAGATTCTTCTAAATCATTCACGTAATCTGTGACGTTTGCCGTAGGCCCATCCCCCAGAATGCTGTATAAATACGACGGACGAAGTAGGAGAAGGCAGATCATCAGTTAATCACAGAGATCAGAGATCACCAGTAAGAGCCACAGATCAGATTATCAGTGAGAGATTAGCAACAGAGATCGTTAGAGAGAGATAAGAGAAGAAGGAACCAACAAAGGATCAGAGAGGAAAAGTTGCTTGAGAGTTGGTCGAATTCTGGTCAAGTTGTCATCAGGAGTAGACGACCGAGGCATTTCGACATAGAGCAAGACTTCAGAGAAGAAACATTCTGCAAGAGGTCTAGAGAAGTTCCTGCCCTTCGAGTATCAAGAATAGACATTATTTTCTGCAATACGGTGTCAAGAAGACGTCTGCAATTACAGTTCTCCTTTTGTGAAGCCATCGCTTCGGGTCGCAAAACTGGCCAGCAAGTATTTGAATTACCCCACTTCTTCCCCAGTTCACGCATTGTAAGATTTTGCCTTTTGTATGTAAATAGGAGACACCATTCTCCATTTATCTTTGTTAGTGAGCTTGTAAATAAACCTTTGTTGTGTTAGTGTTTCTTTCTATATTCGTATCCCCAGTTCCAACTGTTGGTGTTGAATTCTTTTTATTTATTATAATATCGAACCTGAAGTGGACCTCTCTCGGTTCGTAACAATGGCTTGAATAAAAGAACCATAATATGTTATGTTTTTTAGACAAATTCATGCCAAGTCTGATACTCATTCAGTGTTAGATTCGTCAGTAGATTCAGCCACATCAGCCAAGCTTTGACCTCCATCTGGATCCAGTTACACAACTCTGTGCAGGGAATTTGGTTTTTGCGGCAGGAACATCGCCCATTACATTACATTGTCTCTGTGCATTTACAGTGAACCAACTGTAAGATGGAATCTGCAGACAGAGGTATTTTCAATTAATTCACAAACGATGATGTTTTTTCCACTCAGACATTGTAGGTGTTCAAGAGGAAGACTCAAGACATGGCTGATTATTGTTAGATTTGGTAGTTTTGTTTGTCTTGATGTTGACTAAAATATTTCGCCTTGACAACCATCCATAATTCTTCATTGTCTTTTATTTATCTTTACTGAAATTTTAAGTCTACAAAGGATATAACTCGTAACTAAAAGAACATGACACTCTTATAATTAAGTCTTGAAGGAGAATAGAAATGATTTATTGTGAGTGATGTGGCCATTAATTTTTAACAGAAGCGGTGATGCTTAGGATTTTTAACAATATACAAGAAAATAAGGGTGAAGATGATAATGATATTGATAATAATGAAGAAGAAATAATTATGAGCATTATGGTAATAATGAACGTAATGAGCATGAAGATGGGGATGATAAACAAAAGAACGGCGATAAGAGAATATTTTTGGAGGATCTCAGTTCCAAAACAAACGGAAAAATATACTTGAAGGTTCTCAAAAACCACGCAAAAAACCCTGTTTGCCCTACAGAGAGAGAGAGAGAGAGAGAGAGAGAGAGAGAGAGAGAGAGAGAGACCTTAAAACAAATAGTTGAAATTAATAAAATAACCAGAACCTTTATAACTTACAGGTACAGTGATGCTCAAATCTCATGCGACATGACTCCATAGGATTTCGTTCAAAATTCAGTAAGTGGCAACCTACTATGCTCAATATTTATCTATTATTTCA
>NC_061097.1:66682997-66732997 GCF_015104395.2 Macrobrachium nipponense | reverse complement strand
ATATATATATATATATATATATATATATATATATATATATATATATATATATATATATATATATATATATATATATTCCGAAGGAAGTAGTAGGGAAAGGCATCCTCATCTTTCAACAGTTTATTAATGCCGACGTTTCGCGACGAATTCCAGGTCGCATTTTCAAGGCTAAAAATATATATAAGTTTACGAACATTAATAATTGATCTAATTTAATTTATATTAAAAATGTCATGGCAACAGCTCTCAATACAGTAAAAAGTAAAAGTTAAAAGGAAAAGGTAAAAGGTAAAAGGTAAAAGGGTAAAAGTTAAAAGTTAAAAGTTAAAAAGTTAAAATTGAACAGCACCTTCAAAGTCAGACATATTAAAAGTACAGGACTTCACTAAAATTTCAGAAACACCTACCTATACAAAAGAAAGAGTAAAACTGACTCAATATAGGTAAAAATACAGTGAGGCAGACCAGCTGCCCAAACTAGGCTATGAACAATTTTACAGAGGACGTTTGGGTATTTAACGACGGTACAGTCTTTTTACCAGTTCCGGGTATGTTAGGAACTACGCTAGCCATGTTTTGTGTTTATATAATTTTAGATGAAGGGTAGAACGAGTGCGTACCCGCCGAATGTCAATTGATGAATGAGTTACAAAAAGATCGTACACGTCCTTATTATATTTACTCCTAGATTTAACTCGTGTGCCCTTCCTCTTCCTCCGTTTTTTCTTTCCTCCCACACTCGACCGTCTAACTAATCGTTTCACTGTTTTCTTCCGTCTCGTTCTCCTTCTCCTTCCAGTACCGCTTAAAATTCGTTGTCCAGTAGTTTTGAGGGCCCTTATACCATTTCGTTTTATGGATTTCTTTTAAAGGTAAACCGCTGTTTACCTTATCAGATAACACAGATACTACCGAATTCATTAACTGAAGGTTTCGCGGCATTAAATAGAAAAGGAAGCACTTTCCGTGCAACGCCACTTATGGCCCGAAAAAAACCGCTTCCCCTTCTGCGGCCGGATAGAAAACGGAAATATCCTCAAATCCCGCTCCTCTCCTTAATAAAGGGTCTGATAAAAATATTTTTTTAAATTCCGCCTCTGAAGGAGGCGCGAATAACACTCTCATTTTACTGTTTATATTATTCCCAAACAATTTAAGTGGAACTTGATTCGCAAGTTCTAGTTCACTCGAGGGTGTTACGATCACGAATAAGGAATGCCAAGGGTGAACATCGAATTATATACGCACCTATTCATCTAATTTTCCTCTAGGGTTTTTATACGGAGCAGGCAAGTAACACTCGAGTCTTTAGTGAAATGTAAAAGGTGACCATTTTGATCCGTGATAAGAATAGAAATCTGATCCAAGATGTTCGTGTTCAACAATTTGTAGACTGTATTATGTATTCCTTTTCCTCTACCACTTGCTAAAGTAAAACAGTCCAATATATTTACTAGTCTCCCGCCAAAAATCGTCGGTTGAACTATATCCGTATACACATATATATAATCTACCCCACAATTATCAGGTAGAGAATCAAGGGAAATGTGTTCATTCAGTTCACGCCCGCCATATATTTCATAACCGGTATTAATATGAAAACCTAATAATTTCGCGGCTTTTCCGCTAAATTTGACGTATATACTTTAACGTCCCCGTTCTCAATTTCTCTCTCTTGATAGTGGTATAGTAATTCTCCTTAAAATCTTCTCCCAATGAAATATACCGTTACTATTAAAATAATTTATGAAATTATCACCGTAATAAACTTCAAATAATCATACACGTCCTTATTAAGAGCTCTCACGAGTCTCTCATATCCCCCGCTAACATTGCTATTCTCGGTCTATACAAATATGTATGCCTATCACGTTTATGACGCTCTGTAATAAATTTCGAGAGTGAATAAATCATCTTTGGATAATATAGCGTAATAACTCCCCGGGAACATGATCGAAGCTAAACCTACTTCATATTCAACCCCATTAGGTAATAATATAGGTGTAGGTAATCTATTGGCAAATTTCGAAGGTGTATTTTTGGTATACGTGTCTAAACAGCCGAGACTGCTCAAATATATGGTGTGTTCACCAGCCATGTCGGTTAAATACTATGAAGGGTATATGTCACGTATGGTATTATAAGAAAAGTTCGATACGTTTTATCTAGGTCTTATATGCAGACTGCACGATAGAACCCCATTTCAGTAAACATTATTTCTTCACCGTTCTGATCCAAGACATCGATAGTAATGTAATCCAATACGTCAATGGTATTTAAAGGTTTATAAATGGCATTATTCGGACCTTTACCACATACACATCCTAACGTGAAGCAGTCTAAGAGATTAACCATTTTATCACCCAAGATGGTAGGTTGAACGATACCCGAAATACAGGTAAACGTATTCAACGCTTGCTGGAATATATTTCTTTTACCGTGATGAGGTCTCAACGCACCCGAACTGTATATAAACCTACCTGACTTTTTCATGAAACCAAACATATTAGCTGCTTTAGCACTGAGTTTAATCGTAATGGAATCAATCATATCAACTTTGGCCGCTCCTGCATCGATATGTGGAATGCTCATTCTCTTCGTGTCTTCATTCCATGAGAATAAACCGTCCCTGCGGATAGCTCCGCGAATATGCTCACCGTAAAATTCAGATAATTGTTCAATAATTTGCGTATTAAACGCTCTAGTCATGACATTCATATCACCACCCAAACAAACCCGAAATGGACTTATAAATATACGTATAAACGCGTTTCCCATCGGACTCGTTATAGATCGCGTTAAATTGAATAGTAAAATCAACGTCTCCTGGTTTAATAGCGTAATATAATTTCGGGAGAATGACTCCCACTACCCGCCCCACTTCATCCCATTCCACTCCTTTCGGTAATGATATAGGGACGGCTAACCAATATTGGTAAAATTTACACGCCCGATTTTCTGGAAATGTACCTATACAGGCATTGCTATTCATGTATATGATGTGATCACTACACATGTTGAATGTAGGACTGTATGACTAACAATGGGCATCGGGTTTTATAATATATGTACATAAAAACCTCCACGTTCATGTTATGTCACACCATATTCATAAATTTGTTATCACACAGATTGTCACGTCATTAAAGAAAATGTCCAAGCCTCTAACCGCCATGATGAATCATCCTCACCACCCTCCGATCCAGGTAAAATATTATTATTATTATTATTATTATTATTATTATTATTATTATTATTATTATTATTATTATTATTATTATTATTATTATTATTTATTATTATTGCGGTTTTTGCAGTTGTTATTATTATTATTATTATTATTATTATTATTATTATTATTATTATTATTATTATTATTATCATACACGTTCACTCCGGTGCTTATTTAAAATGATCTTTACAGATCCCTTCGCTGAAGACTTCCATTAGATGAAGATTTGATGGGGAGTAATAATAATAATGAAGCATCGCGCGTTGGTGGAGGTGTAGGAACCAGAAGGGGATCTTCACTCACGAGGGAAAGAACGGAGGGTAATAAGGTAGTGAGTACCATTCATTATGCGGCTGCAGTAGGGTCACACATTGACGTGGCAATGAAGTTAAGTAGTAGCATAGCCCGATTACGCGAAGAGTGTCACAGTAACTTCCTTGAAAGAGGTATTCGCTCGGCTATGCTATACTTGTGCGTTATTATCACCAGCGTGAGGATGCTAGGCGACATGAATGAAAAAAGTGCTTTTTATGTATGTACTCCACCCACCCTCACTACGATTGACTCGATCTATGACTCCCTGGAGGAGGCTATTGAGTTTATAGCTAATAACTTGGAAGAGAGACTCAACCGTACTGAGGGTTTCGGGTTGGTGTATGACCTCGCTGGATAGGGTTGAACTTCATATCACGCGGCGTGAGTTAGTGAATATTAATAACTTCAAGGTGTATCCCAAGGGAGTCCGCGGTAGTGATCAGGTTTATCAATATTCAGTCCGGGTACAACGTGTCGTACAGCGTTAGAAGCGTACGTTGTACTCCGGGGATAACCCTCCCACACGTATTAACAACCTCCCTCGTGTCTTAATGAGGAGGATGGGGAGGGGGACAATTTAATATCAAACACTCGCTAGATATGCCGTTGACCCATGACTCTTTCAAAACATTAGAAAAGGGGAATAACCTCAACATATATCTGTATAAATTATGTGAATTAGTCATGGGGAAACAGCGGAAAGAACATTGGGACGGTACATCTGGCGAGGAAAGGTGGTAACCCCCAAAAGCCCTCATTTGGTCACGTTGTTATTAATCACTGACGACCACGTCGCGTTGATTAAGGATATGTTGGCATTCGTGAAGAAGTTCCAACACGGATTCAAGCAGGGGCGGGGGATTGAGCACGCGGGTGGTATGTGTTACAATTGTTTGACTTTGTTTAATAGTCCCACCATCCGTGAGGCCACACAACACAGGCCTGCCTACTGCACGAACCAATGTCGAATACCCAGAACCCGGCCAATTTAAACAGTTTACTAAAGTTAAAGCTCTGCTGCCAATCTCGCACATGGCTTTCCTGGATTTTGAGGCGTATAATATTCAACCGAAGACCGGAGAAGACGATCCAAGAATAGTATCTCGGCAGAAAGCTTTCACTTACTGCTACGTGATCGTTGACGGTAGAACGGGGGAATATTGTACCCATAGACTAAGTCACGGAGAGAAATGCGTTGATGATTGTTTGCAGAACATGAACCGGGACTGGGCGTTATTGCGTGAACGAATGCGTGCGTATCCTTTACATATGACTCCTGAATCCACCCATAAGTTTGAAGCGAGCACTCATTGCGAAGGATGTAACGTCGAAATTCAAGGCTGGCGTCACGAAAATGCGACATCACGCTCATTTTGTGGCACGGGACAACTTTGTGTGTGCACTGTGTCAACAGTGTAATTTGAATATGCAATTTAAGGAGCCAACTTTAACAGTGTTCGTACACAATTTGTCATATGACATCGCCCTGGTCTTGAAAGAGGCGGGGGCTCAGCATGATTTTGAAATTCTGAAACGCGAGGGTAGTAAATTTTACTCGGCCAGATCGGGCAATCTGAGATTTGTGGATAGCAACAACGTGATTAGGGGGACCCTTTCTAGTCTCGCCTCGAGTCATATCAAACAGAAAGGTTCCCTCAAAATCGCACGTCAGTTGTTAATCCAGTATTCTCGGGATTGTCTCGATTTAGTTTTGGGTACGGGTAAACAGTACTACCCTTATGATTATGTCAGGGGTTTCAATATCCTGCGAAAGCCCGGCATCCCTTCTCGAGAATGTTTCGATTCGGAACTTACGGGAGAAACCCTTTCCAGCGGGGGCTATGCACACGTGGTCAAGGTTTGGAACGCCGCTAATTGCACCAATCTTCTAGATTACACCATTTTGTATTTGTTAATGGATGTGGGATTATTAGCCGACGTTTATTTAGCTTGGAGGTAGGCGGCATGGCGCAATTCGGACTAGACCCGCCCGTTACCTGACTTCTACCTCTCTCTCACTCGATGCTTTTCCTATATTCCTCTAAAATTCGTCTCCCCCTCATTTCGAATGGTGAACTCTATCAATTTAATTTGTAAAAACATCCGCGCGGTTTTTGTAGTCTAGTTCGAAGGCAATGCGTAGCTAATAATCCAGAGTTAAAGCCCAGTTTTAGGGTGGGTGATCCTCAATCGTATATATTATACGTTGATTTCACCAGTTTGTATCCCACAGTTATGAGTAAATACAAAATGCCCTTGGGTGAAATAACTGAACTGTCCCCTGTCGAATTAGAAAGTTTTGTCGCTAGCGATATTACCGCATTGATTCCACAGGGTGAATACGGTTATTTCATACTGCTCGATACCAAAACCAGTTAGACGGGATGTTGCTCTACAAACGGATGATCTCCCTCTCGCCATTCATCACACGAATGTGACTCACCAGGATCTATCGCCCTATAGTAAAAACCTGATGAATAAGTTCAAGGTGAAGCTACCCAAGAAAAATGTCAAGTTGACGGGTACGCATTTACCCATGCGTAATCACTTGATCTGTCTTCCCTTATTACAAGCGTTGATAAGGCTCGGTCTCGAAGTTTATGTAATAAGGAAAGTGTACAAATTCAAACATGGATTTTTATTTGAGGGAATATATTCTGGAGAATGCCGAAAGGCGTGCTAAAGAGACCAATCCGGACAAGAGGAACACAATCAAAATCATAATGAACGGTCTTTTCGGTGTCACTATTAAAAATTCATTGAATTATTCTACCCGAACTGTCGTCACCACGGTGAAGCCTCTCTCCTCAGGAATGTGTCCAAACACACGTACAAGTCTTTGGAAAAACTGGGTAACGACAGGTACATTGTAAACCATTGCAAAGAGTCTGTTATGGCTGAATCCCCGATTTATATTGGTTTCAGTATACTAGACATGGCGAAGGATATGATGTATCGGTTCTATTACGACGTTCTTCGAAAGCAGTATGGACACCGAGTTCAGCTCCTGTATACCGACACTGACAGCTTGATCTTTCCCTGTGACTGATAACCTCAATCGGGAACTGAAGGGTGCGCTCAAACCCTACATGGATTTGAGTAATTTCCCCAAAACTCACGAATTGTATGATGAGTCACGTAAGGGGGAACTCGGGTTAGTGAAGGTTGAAACGGGGGCTGAACTCATGAGGGAATTCATCGGCGTTAAACCTAAAGTTTATTCGTATCTGACGGAAACTAGTCGTAGTAACACCTTGAAAGGTGTACAAAGGTGCCGGCAAAAGACCATTCCACATGACCAGTATCGAGCTGTAATCGAAAAGAATGAGATTACTTATACTCGTGTGCACAATTTGCAAAGAGTAGGAGGCACGATGTGTCATACGAGCCAGCAAAAGGTATCTCTCTGTCCTTTAGAGGACAAGAGATATTATGTGACACCTTATAAATCGTGGCGTATGGACATCCAGACATTGGGTTGGAGGAGGGTATAGCGGAGGAGGAGGAGGAGGAGGAGGAGGAGCTAGAGAGTGTAGTGATGGCGCCGGTAGTAGCGGCAATCTCTCCAATTTTAAATATTCCCGCTCCTAGCACCTCGAGAATTCCTACTCCTCCTATTCCTCCGACCCTACATCCATCACATCATTTCCCACGGGTGAAAGGATGTTCAAAACATCGAAGAGAGAATAGTAAAATATACAATGTTAATTCCTCTCTCTCTCTTCGACGTCTTTGACTTCTCGACGGGAAATGGTTCCACCCTCTCCTCCAGTTAAACTGGGTCGTATCACACCTTGACCGGTGTCATAGTTTATATATTTTACTATATATCTTATATTCATATATTTAATATATATATTGTATATAATGTATTTTATTTATAATCATATACACAGTTTTTTATATTTTGAATTATTATATTGTATTTTTTATTATACTTCGCATTTTTTCTGTACGTTCTATTTTTATATTGTAGGAAATACCTGTATGTATTTCATTACAGAAATTAAAAAAATATTATTGCCGTCAACTTCATTCACCTAATTATTATTAAGGCTTGTATATAAAAAGGAGCGTGTAAAGTACACACCTATAGTCTTAAACGCGCTAACATCATGGCCGCGACAGGTCCCTTCCTGGGCAGTTGTAGACCCGTTCGCTAATCCCGCTCGTATTATCATCGCGGGGTTTAGTAACAGTGGCAAGTCCGTCCTATGTCAAAAAATCATTGAACTCTATGAAACGCGTTTCCAATACATTTTATATTGCGGGGTATCTGAACACCCCCTCGAAACGCATCCCTCAATAGGTCCCAAATTTAAAGTATCCAAAGAAATTTTAAATCCCTTTGATTACGCTGAAAAGGGGGAGACGGAGGTTAATAAAGGTCTATTATTCATACTCGATGATTGCTTCCTCGAGGCCAGTGATAATAAATTTGTGACTAACGCCTTCACAGTGGGACGTGTTACGATGTCCACATCATGAACTACCGCAAGCACATATTTAAAAACAGGTTTAATTATGAGGAGGAGAATTACACAAAACAACTCTTCAAAGCACTTTTATTATCCTTAAATAACAAACACTTGCAGATACGACCGGTATCTAAGAGCTCAGATAATATTCATGGAAAAATAATTAATAAATATAATAAACAAAACTTAGCTGACGTTCAAACAAGCAGTTCTAGAGGTCTCCGAGTGAATAGGGAGTATTGGAAAACCATTCTTGAGCGAGAGGTTCTTCTTCAGCGACCGATACGAAGATACGCCTGGAAATCACAATCCAGGAATGAAGCCCCATTCTGATATTCCCAACATCTAAACAGGCCACACCAACGTAACTCGAGAGGGCCAACGCTGCTTCTCATACAGCCACAACCATCAGATGGGAACGGAATTATTTGCTCCAACTCAACGGCGAAACACCGGATCCAACAATGTATCTTCTAAACGTATCAGTGACCTTCCTTGAAGACAGACACCTTCTCACTGCCGACCATAACTCTCGTTGCTGTGACGTGACCCCCGAAACCTTCGTTCCTGATCGATAAATGGGGAACAAGTAGTTAACTGGCATTTGGACAATTTTCTAAATCTTTTTCCCGAACTATTCAAAACAGAATTACTTATTTATATTACACCTCCCCCCTAAAAAAGGAAAAATATATATGTAATATATATTTTGCATCCAACAAATATCAGGTCAAAAAATATAGCAAGTCACATCCTTGACAATGCATCCGGAATGACGTTCTCCTTTCCTTTGATGGATATTCAAATTGTAGGGTTGTAAAAATAGACTCCATCTTGTTAATCTCTGATTATTGTTCCTGAAACGATTCAAATATTTTAATGGGTTATGGTCTGTATATACGGTAATGAGGAGGTGGTACTGGTATATACCTCAAAATGTTGTAAAGCAAAATTAAACCCAAAGTTTCTTTCTCAATGGTGGGAGTATTTCTTCTGAGAATCATTCAGTTCTTAGAGTAAAAGGCAATATGCTGCTACCCCAGTGTCGTCTTCCTGCAGTATTAACTGCACCAATACCAATGTCACTGGCGTCACTGCTAGCTTGAAAGGAATAGAAAAATCTGGTGCTTTCAGAATAGGGGAAGTAGTCAAAATAGATTTTACTTTATCAAAAGCTTCCTGGCACTGGTTATCCCATTTAAAATCAACCCTTTTCCTCAACAAATTTGTTAGTGGTGCAACTATATCTGCAAAATTAGCCACAAACTTTCTATAATATCCGGCAAGACCCAGATATCTCATTACTCCCTTTTTATCTTTAGGAACTGGAAAGTCTAAAATTGCTTTAATATTTGAATCTTTTGGTGCTACTTTGCCATGGACCCACTTCGTGACCCAAATAAACTACCTTGGCTTCCCAAACCCCAAAGCGCATTTATTTAGGTTCACTACCAAACCTGCTTCTCTGAGTTTCTGTAAAAAAATGCAGCAATTTTCTTGACATGCTCTTCCCACGTATCACTAACAATTACCACATCATCTATATACGTAGTGCACCCTTCAAGGTCTTTGGTAATCATATTCATGAGTCTCTGAAAAGTACTACCCGAATTTTTCATTCCAAATGGCATGACATTGCAGGAATATAAACAGTGGGTGTAACAAAAGCAGATATCTCTTGGCTCTGTCTGTCAACCTACCTGCCAATAACCCTTCAACATGTCAAACTTGCTGATAAATCTGGCCTTTCCAATGCGATCAATACAGTCATCCACCCTAGGAATTGGGAATGAATCTATCCTGGTGACTGCATTTACCTTCCTGTAATCAAAACAAACGGTATTGACCATCATTTTTTTTGACAAGTACTACAGGGGAACTCCACTGGCTGCTACTATGTTCAATCAATTTATGATCGAGCATATTTTACTTCCCGTTCAAACAATCTCTGCTTTTGTGGATTCAAGCGATATGGGTGCTGTTTAATAGGATTTGAATTGCCAACATCAACATCATGTTGTAATGAGCAGGTCCTGCCGCGGAAACATCTGAAAATACATCTTATAATCGTAGAGTAAATCACTCAACTCCTGACCTCTACTTTCCTCAAGATGAACCAATTTATTCTTCAAATTCCTTAAAGCATCTGAATTTGAAAATAGGCCAGTCTTCAACCTCAGTCTCAAGTTTAAGTTTCTCTTGATTACTATTATTATTAACTTTATATCAACAAGACTGGCTTTGGCGTCCTTGAAAAATATGGCTTTAAAATTTAATATTAACATGGCATAACCTCTTTTCCCTCCTCCTATCTGGAGTAAGAACAACATAATCCGTATTTCCTACCTTTTTTCCTATTATGTAAGGCCCAGAAAACTTAGCATGTAATGGCTGACCTGCTACTGGAAGGAATACAATACCTCATCACCTGGTTTGTAGTCAACTTTTTGGCTCCTAAATCATAGTATTTTTTCATCTTCGCTGTGCTTCCATTAAGTTATCTCTTGCATTGTCCCCACGTTTCCTGATTCTTTCCCTGGAATCTGAAACATAGTCCAACAAATTAGAATCTTCAACATTATTAATCCACTGATCTTTAATCAATTTTAAAGGTCCTCTAACCTGATGACAAAATACTAACTCGAAAGGGGAAAACCCTAACGACTCATTAGGGATTTCTCTGGAGGCAAACAGAAGGAAGGGCAGACTTTTATCCCAATCGCTTTTGTTCTCTAAACAAAATTTTCTCAACATGGTCTTCAAGGTTTGATGGTACCTTTCTACAGCCCCTTGGCTCTGAGGATGGTACGCTGATGAAGTTACCTGCCTGATTCCTAGTTCCTGCATTGCCTGTCTAAATATATTGCTCAAGAAATTTGAACCCTGGTCCGACTGAACCTCTTTAGGCAATCCAAACCGAGTGAAAAATTGTAACATCCCATTACAATATTCTTAGAGCAGACATTCCGCAACTGAATGGCCTCAGGATACCTAGTGGATCTGTCCATGATCGTAAGTATATACTGATTCCACCTTTTGACTTTGGCAATGGGCCAACAATGTCCACTATTACCCTATGGAATGGTTCTTCCATGGCTGGTATGGGTTCAAGGGGAGCTTTAGTCAACTTTTGGTTCGGTTTTCCGATCATTTGACACACATGGCAAGTCTTTAACATCAGAATGAATCCCAGGCCAATAAAAGTGTTTAGTTAATTTGTAAAAAGTTTTATTGATTCCGAAATGGCCACTAAATGGATTCTGATGTGCTAAATGTAAAATAGAGGGTCTGTAATTTGGAGGAACGACTATTTGGTAATTAACTTTCCATTCTTCATCGGCAGCAACCTTAGAGGCTCTAAATTTTCTCATCAATAATCCATTTTCGACATAATACCCAACTGGAATGTTCTCAATTTCCTTATCTGAAAAAGCCTTTGCAGCTATCTCTGCTAGCTCTAGGTCATTTTCCTGATCCTTTATGAATTTCTCTCTAGATACAGCTAAAACCTTACCTTGTTCAGAACAATCACCAAATTTTCCCAGAAAACACTTCGAGAAGTCAATCTTAGAATCTCTACTAGCTTCCACTTTCCGCATTGACCGTGTGATAGCACACACAGGAAAAATACCAGGAAATTCTCCTTCCAAGCTCTCCGTGCTTGCACAAAACTGAGGATAGCTAAGTAACCGTGGGTTACTTAAAACCCTATTACCACCAATATCATTGGCCAATATTAAATCTACTCCCTCTACAGGAATTTCTTCCACAACGGCAACCCTAACCGGTCCCGTTGCATAATCAGACTGCAGAACCACAGTCTCATACGGACAAGAGATTATCTCTTTTGGAAAACTCTTAATCAATACCTTTTCCGGTAATTCTTCAGAAGCAATCCGCACTGGATATTAAAATAAATAATCACCTACATGGAAAGAGCATGTGAAAAGCAATATAAAAAGTATAGTCATTATATGAGAGATTGAACGGGGTGGAATTAAATGAGCTTGATAAGTTTTTACCTCGAATTTTTCCTAAGTCGGGAGAGGTGTTTCCTCTACGGTAATGTTTACTTTTAATGAGCCCTCTAACTTACTTTCTTACGGAAACAAAAGCAGTTCCAGTTACTCATTATTGGCTGAGAGGTGTGACATCTTTATGACGTCATGGGTTTCATAACCAATTACGAACGACTTTAGTCGCAAAGACTCGTTTTCACTAGCAATTTCAGCGGAGTAATAAACGTTAGTTTCGGTCCAGTGTCCCACTGGTATCCGTTGTTTGACTGAATAACTCGAAAAATGAAGCAAAAAACCTAGCATTTTTTGTCTTGCCTGTAGCTTATGGCAAGGAGGTTATGGCTGGCCTTTCTGGCATTAATTTTGGACAGAGACCTTCGATTTGCCTACCGATTGTTTGCAGGTGGCAATGTGGGTTACGGTGAATTTGTTATCGATTATTTTCGTCTAGTGGTGGTGGTAAAAAGAAGTTGTGCTTGAATATGTTCAGAGACAATTTAAATCTTCAGCCCAAAAAAAAAAACTGCGAGGTTGGGGTTGTGAGCTTTTGTCGGATCAGACTTACAACAGGAACACGCCTTTGGGTGGTGATCCGACTCAGTAGTGACGTAAAGGACGTCGGCGCGTAAGCGAATTTCTGCGACCCCAAACCCAAATCTTATTCTGCCCACGGTAAGTAGCCTTACTGTAAACCCTGTGGGTCGTAGCGCGCGCAGGCGCAACATTACCTCTTGCCAGGTACATGCCGTGCTTGCCAAGAATCTTTTAAATTTTGCGGATAAGGCGCGAAGCGCCAGTTACCGCTACCGGCCCTTACTTACTGACAGCACACAAATCGATGGTCGCCAATTATGTAGTCGCTCCTTACTTTGTTTGTTGGTTTGTTTTGGTATCGCCGCCCATATTGGTCTTTGGTGTTCTTCCGGCCGATTTTCGGTCGGGCGGTCGAGTGGGTCCCGCGAATCAGTAGGTGCTCCCAACAATTATTAGTTATGGCTGCAAAAGCACTCCGTTTCTGGTTGTTTTTGCGTAAGAAAATAAGTTAGAGGTGGTCATTAAAAGTAAACAACATTACCGTAGATGGAAACACCTCTCCCGACTTAGGAAAAAATTCGAGGTTTAAAAACTTATCAACAAGCTCATTTGTTAATTCCACCCCTTTCCGTTCCATCTCTCTATAATGACGATGGCTTTTTATATTGCTTTTCACATGCTCTTTCCCATGTAAGGTGATTCTTTTATTTTTAATATTCCAGTGCGGACTGCTTCTGAAGAATTACCCCTTTTCCTTACCCTCATACTCGAAACCTTCAGGCAATGCCCATTTTCAAAATCAATGACTGTAAGGGGCCCCTGTATCTCTGAGAATAACTAAATCCTTTCCTGCCCTTTACCACCACTTCCTGTGAGCTACACTACCCATTAAGACACAAATGACTTGTATATCTTCTCCAAAA
The DNA here is from genome assembly GCF_015104395.2 of Macrobrachium nipponense. Lineage (NCBI taxonomy): Eukaryota > Metazoa > Arthropoda > Malacostraca > Decapoda > Palaemonidae > Macrobrachium > Macrobrachium nipponense. The sequence continues at coordinate 66,719,496 of NC_061097.1, read as the reverse complement.
TCAGAAAGAACCCAGGGCTTTTCCCACCCATCAACTTAATGGCACTAATCTCTTCTTATCAGCGCTTAACCCCCTGCTTACCAAAGCAAACTGGTTTGTGCTCTCTAGTTACCGGTCCCTTAAGGACCACAGTCTTGCCATTTCTTATGGCCCAGTTACCAAACAGTTAAAACACTTAATTGGCAATCCCCTCTGCCCACTAGGCAAAACTATTACCCTTTACCAATACTTGGACGCTACCAACACTTTTATCCAAATCAACCGTTGGCGTTTTCAGTTTTACTCTTTACCACTTTTCAATTCCTGAAACCCTCCCTTTATTGCTGCTTCTACTCCTAAAACAAATTTTTCCCTTCAAAAATTTTGGGCGTTGCGTCAGTGAGAGTACTCGTCAGCCATAATGGCAGCTTTGTTCTCTAACTCTCAACCTGAAGTCTCCCCTCTAAGTGTACCATTCAAATCCCTTAGATAAACAATTCTTAAATTCCCTTGCTAACAATAATTCGGTTGTTTGTTTAAACCCTTTAAAAATTACAGATTTCTTAGATCTCAACAATCGTCAAGCAATTTAAGCTTTTATACGAGCAAAAATTCTAACATAACGTCTGATCTGTCCTTAAAAAACAAAAAGCCTACGAAATTTCAACCTGTAAGCCCATCTGGCACTAAAATTCATATGCCTTTGAGAATACCACTTTTTCAACTTCGTGTCATAATTACCACACGTCTCCTCAGGACCAAACTAGAAAATACCGTCTTGAGCCCTACCTTGTCAATGCACATTGTAATAATAATATAGAACCATGAGGTTTCTTAAGGCCAGCCCAATTCCTTTGTCTTTCGTCTACTTTTCTCAAAAGTTATAAAATAATTAGTTACTTTCATTTTCATCAAAATCAAAGGGGAAACCATCTTACATGTATTTAGGACTAAATCAAAATCAAAATTCCAACTAACCTTGTCTGTGTCTTACCTTAATTTCCTCTAACTTCAGTTCGTGTTCCATTCTTTCCACGCTCAAGTTTCTCCTCTCTCTCCCTTTCCCTTTCCTTCCGCTCTTACACGTTCAGCAGCTACTCTTTCACGTTCAGCAGGCCTATGTTGTTAACTCCCTACCATCAGTCTTTTTCTAAGTTTGTCAAAGCTTCTATGCATTCACTTTCCTTTTACCCCCACCCCTGAAAACTTCTGCTTCTCCTCTACAAATACCCAAGTGTCCTATCAAACCTTCCTTTAATTCAAATCATCCTTTTTCATTATCCGTAGTAAAAAACCTTTATGTCTAGATAATTAGCAATTAAACAAACAAGTTTTCTCTTTTAGCACAGACTTTGAAAAGCTACAACCCCCCGGTAAAGGAACGAAACAGAAAAATTTCTTTGACGTCAAAAGGTCACTTTCTTAAATACTCTGTTTCAGACTCCAGAACATGCATTTGGTTACAATGGCCTATAAAACAACCAAATAAATGCGCCTCACTCAAACCTACAACAATTAAATAAAACTCCTCATTTTAACCTGTTTTGTTCAAATTGGAAATTACAAAGATCCTTGTGGTCAGCCCCCAAATATGTTCGATTGTCCGCACCATCATGAAACTACCACGCGCAAAGCCACCATATTTAAAAAACAGGTTTAATTATGAGGAGGAGAAATTACACACAAAACAACTCTTCAAAAGCACTTTTATTATTGCTTAAAATAAACAAAACAACTTGTAGATACGACCGGTATCTAAGAGCTCAGATTAATATTCATGGAAAAATAATTAATAAATGTAAAACAAAAACCTTAGCTGACGTTCCAAACAACGCCAGTTCTAGAGGTCTCCGAGTGAATAGGGAGTATTGGCGAAAACCATTTCTTGAGCGAGGGAGGTTCGTCTTCAGCCAACCCGATACGAAGATACCGGCCTGGAAATCACAATCCAGGAATGAAGCCCCTCCAATTCCTGAATATTCCCAAGATCTAAACAGGCCACAAACCGCAACGTAACTCGATAGGGCCAACCGCTGGCTTTCCTTTCTCATACAGCCAACAAACCATCAAGGGGAATGGGAACGGAATTATTTGGCTCCCAACTCAATCGGCGAAAATACCTCGGATCCAACAATGTATCTTCTAAAAAACCGTATCAGTGACCTTCCTTGAAGACAGGACACCTTCTCCACCTGCCGAGGTCGCCCGACCATAACTCTCGTTGCTGTGACGTGACCCCCGAAAACCTTCGTTCCTGATCGATAAAAGGGGGAACAAAGTAGTTGAACTGGCTTTATTTGGACAATTGTACTAAATCTTTTTCCCTTCCCGAACCTATTTCAAAACAGAATTACTTATTTATACTTACAGACGTCCATTCATCTATTTTCAGTTATATTCATAACGCTAGAAATAGTTTTTCAGTTCGGGGAAAGTTTAGTTATAAGTATCTCTTGGAATTGCTCACGATTATCTTTCTAATGAAAAAACTTTCGTGATTTTATTCCAAATTGAAACTTTAGGTCGGCAGTTATTTGGCCGTCAAAAAGCTTCAGCCTTTTTCGGACATATATAAAAAAAGGCCCTATCACATAAACCGCTATGGTTATTTGTTAGTAGACTTCGCTCCGGTCAACAACCTGAAGTGTTACAGCTCCGAACTAATATTCTGGGTGAAACGGAATATCAAATAGCTTACCAATCATGGATAAAGAACAGATAAAACTGGCTTTAAAAACTTTGTACTGGAGATGCCACGGGGTGTGGGTTTAGTTTCAGCGGGGCGTGGAACTCTTTAATTCAGAGTAGCGAAAAATCTGAATAGCCAAAAAATTACTCGTGAAAATGTTAAATGAATTCTTACGTGGACAAAAGTCTTACACACTGCCATAAAGTCAACTCGAAAAAAACAAATTCCCCAGAAGAAAAACCATCATGTCACCTAAACCGAGAGTAATAGCGAGCAACCGATTTAGCTGATATGTCCAAATTAGCTCGGATAATAATGGGTTTTGGTTTAAATATTTGCTAGTCTTTTTATTGGGACCGTTGTTTTTTCCATATATCTAAAAACAAATTTTTGTTCCCTTGAAAAAGAATGGATGGTGTTTACTATGGCGTCCGCGCTTTTGAAGGTTATCGAATCTACCGAATTTTTTGGGGAATTTCACGTTTTGAATAGGCGATTCTAAGGGTAGGGAATATTATAACAAAACACGTCAGAGAATATTCTAGATAGTAAAAATATAAAATTATATAGCGTTTCTTGCGAGAGAAATAAAAATTCCTCTATTAAGCTGAAAGAGTCGATAAGGACTATTAAGGGTCCGGTATATATAGATATTCTCGCACATAAAGAATTACCTTAAAATACATTAAGTACTGTCGCCGGACATTGTTTTCAGTAGTTATAATCAATAACCCCCATAGAAGTTTGGGTCGCTCCCCCGCAATGAGGTTCACGCATTAACGGATAGAGATGACATTAGAACGTCAAGTTGCTCGGAGTCTGTATAAAAAGGCTGTTTCTCGTTAATCCTCCGCCATTTCGCTCTTGAATGTTGGAGACGTTGTACGTATTCGCCGATGAAGCGTCGCAAACGCAACTTTTTAGGAGGGGATATACAATTCAAAAAATACTCTGGAAATTTTTAAAATCCGAAAAGTGGATACAATGGCAAAACTCCTGGTGCGTATACTTCTTGGAAGATTTAGCGGGGTGAAGAAATAAAGGGCGTATTTTATTCGGGTGAAGAATTAATTCGCACAAAATCTACCAGAAAAACGTATGAATTCACTTATTCTCGGGAAGGAGGAGGAAAGCTAATAAAAACTCAATATTACGTTCATTGGAAAGGTTATACCGAGTCAATTCAATCCTGGGTTGATTGAAATTCTCAAATTGTACCCGGATCATGGAAACCGTAAGCAACCTTTAATACGTAAAATAAAAAAACTTTATTTATTCATTCTTGGTTTATCACCCGTGAAAGAAGTAAAGTTATTCCCATCGTAAACGGTGGTTTGGTGTTCTACCTCTGTCGGAAAAATTTTTAGAAATTTTCTTTGTGGTACTCTAACCTCCAAGATAAGAAGTTTAGTTAAACACGTTAAGAAAAAAAAAATTTTTTTTTTTTTGGGTTTAGATACACGAGAAATTCATCTTGTGTCCTTGAAAACAACGTCCATATCTAAGAAGAAAAATATACTGAAAAGTTGTAAAGGGGGGGACTATTCTATCGGCGTTTTATTTGCCTATTGCTGCGAGTTTGGTAGGGGAGTTTTTTTCTTTTTAATTGAAAAAATGAAAGGAGTTTTTACGTTATCCCTGCCTTACCTATAGAGGGTTAATGAATAGAAAAGAGGTTTGGTGATGGTTGATTTAATAATAACCTAGAGGGTACTGGCAAGTTTGGATACGGCAGCTGTTAGTAGTAGGCGGACCACGTCCTCCCTTAATGATCCTAAAAACCAACCTGATGCCGGACCTTATTATCGCTCCACGGGACCTCCTCCTCCTCCTCCTCCCTCCCCCTCCTATTATGAAAATGTAGGTGCCAGTGTACCTGGATGGGAGGAGGTGGTAAACTCCCCCATTTATTAATTGAAAAGACAATTAAAGGGGTGGACATGACCTCCGCAAAAAGAGCAATCCCGATTTAAACAGATATTATTCCACTATTTTTTAAAAGAACCCCCAAACGTCATACGTTACGGCTTGTGTTTAAGCAATTATTCAAGGATTTCTAAGAACGGTTGAAAATGGGAATAAGAAGGAAGGGATTTAACTCATCCACTCGCAGGTTATAATATTTTAGATATAGGCTCGAGCAAATTTCAAGGGAAATAGAAAAACCCCCACGTTTGTAATAATTTTCTCAATTATTGCTACTTCATTTGAAATGGGCGGGGGTTAAAGAGTTGGATGTTAATGAATATAGGCCATTAAAAAACAAATCGAAACGTGGCGGAATATGGGGAAAAACGGGAGGAGGAGGATGGAAAAAAGGAGGAGGAGGAGGGGGTGGGAAGGTGTGGGCGGGGACCTGCGAAAAAACAAGATGGCGGAGTGTGTGGGTGGCTTATTAAACATTTTAGGAACAAATGATATGCGGAGCTGTTTAGTTCACGGGTGATACTGATTTTGCATAAAATGAGTCATGTGGTTGGATGAACCCTTTTTGGCGGGTGAAGGGAATGATAAGACTTGATGCTTCGTCACAACTGGTTTTGTAATCAGTGATTGTGACTGAATAGTTCTCGGGTTTGAGGGTCTTTCGGAGCTCATTATCTCTTTGAAGGATGTCCCACATTCAGACGTGAACTCCTCGCCATGGCTTCATCAACCATCCTCGGTACAAGTTAGGTGGAAAAAACGTTGTTAGCTCTAAATTTAAAAGCTTTGAGGTGTTAGATGAAACGTCGTCGTCCTTCGGATAAACGATGGCGGGAAAGTGCTGGAAGAAGATGTTTGTGGTTATTATATAAGGGGCGGTTGATGTGAAGGGAACAGGTTTAGAAAAATATATAGTAGCCGTTAGTATTGTTTCGTTGAAGTATTGTTTTTGAAAAATGCGGAATGCGCATATTATCGCGTTCCATGCTTTGGTACAGTTTTTTTCTCAATGTATGTATTTGGTATGGAATATTAACTTCATTCCCCTGTATTTAGGATTGGTTCTAAATATAAAATAACAATTCTGTCTGTAACTAATTGATTTTTCAACCTCTTTCAACCGGTCGTAAAATAAATAAACAAATTGAAATGTGTACCGTTTGTCCTTGTGTTCGCCACCTAGATTGTATGACTCAAATTCTCTGAAAAATAAAATTTCACGTTGGGGTGAAGTCAGTCTGGGCAAATATGGCGATAAGGTGTCTCGTTTCTTCATATGTGTGTGTTGTGTGCGTGATTCATGATCAGATAACATTGACTCTGATATGGTTATTGGGAGATATTCACATGTGGAATGAAGTCCAGTCGCCGAAATATCCTTTTTGTTATCATGATACTCTGAATATCTAAGAGCAGCTGTGTATATATATATAAAAAAAACCAAAATGTCAACGGCTCGAGAGAGAGAGGGAGAAGGGAGGGAGGGAGGGAGGGAGGGAGGGAGAGAGAGGTATATTCGACAATATTGGCTATATAAATTTAGATGATTTTAATAGGAGGAAGGATGAAGGTTAAACGTACCGGTTACTTTGAAAACAATTAAAGGGGACATGAGTCGAAAACAAAAAACAGTGAACTGAGTCTATTTGGGGTCGGGGTGGGGTCAAGTTTTATTCCCGTAGAGTTACGTGACATCACAGGGGTAGAAAAGTGGAGTCAATTTGGGGTGGGGGTTGAAATGTTGGTTTTTATTCCCGGAGAGTTACGTGACGTCACAGGGGGTAGGAAAGGTGGAGTCAATTTGGGGTCAGGGGTTGAAAGAATGGTTTTATTCCCAGAGAGTATGTGACGTCACAGGGGTAGAATAGTGGAGTCAATTTGGGGTGGGGGGTTGAAATGTTGGTTTTTATTCCCGGAGAGTTACGTGACGTCACAGGGGGTAGGAAAGGTGGAGTCAATTTGGGGTCGGGGTGGTTGGAAGAATGGTTTTATTCCAGAGAGTTACGTGACGTCACAGTGGTAGAATAGTGGAGTCAATTTGGGGGTGGGGGGTGAAAAGTTTGGTTTTTATTCCCGGAGAGTTACGTGACGTCACAGGGGTAGGAAAGGTGGAGTCAATTTGGGGTCGGGGGTTGGAAGAATGGTTTTATTCCCAGAGAGTTATGTGACGTCACAGGGTAGAATAGTGGAGTCAAATTTGGGGTGAGGGGTTGAAAATGTTGGTTTTTTATTCCCGGAGAGTTACGTGACGTCACAGGGGGTAGGAAAGGTGGAGTCAATTTGGGGGCGGGGGTTGAAAGAATGGTTTTATTCCCAGAGAGTTACGTGACGTCACAGTGGTAGAATAGTGGAGTCAATTTGGGGTGAGGGGTTGAAATGTTGGTTTTTATTCCCGTAGAGTTACGTGACTTCAACAGTAGGGAAAGGTGGACTCAATTTGGGGGTTCAGGGGTTGGGGGAAAGAATGGTTTTATTCCCAGAAAAGAGTTACGTGACTTCCAAGGGTTGAAAGGGAGTCAATTTGGGGTGAGGTGTTGAAATGTTGGTTTTTATTCCCCGGGAGGTTACGTGACGCACAGGGGGTAGGAAAGGTGGAGTCAATTTGGGGTGAGGGTTGGAAATGTCCGGTTTTTTATTCCCGGAGAGTTTCGTGAAGTCACAGGGGTAGGAAAGGTGGAGTCAATTTGGGGTCAGGGGTTGAAAGAATGGTTTTTATTCCCAGAGAGTTACGTGACGTCACAGGGTAGAATAGTGGAGTCAATTTGGGGTAGTGAGGTGTTGAAATGTTGGTTTTTATTCCCGGAGAGTTACGTGGACGTCACAGGGTAGGAAAGGTGGAGTCAATTTGGGTCGAGGGCTTGAAATGTCGGTTTTTTATTCCGATAGTACGTGACGTCACAGGGGTAGGAAAGGTGGAGTCCAATTTGGGGTCCAGGGGTTGAAAGAATGGTTTTATTTCCGTAGAGTTACGTGACGTCACAGGGGGTAGGAAAGGTGGAGTCGATTTGGGGTTAGGGGAGGCCACACCCCCCTAATATGAGCTCATGTACGTACATGAGCTTGTTAGACAAATGGAGTCAATTATGTTGGGGTCAGGGTGTCCACGCCCCCCCCCCCAGAATAGTGGAGGGTTGAAAGGAGGTTTTATTCCCTATGTTATGTGACGTCACAGGGGTAGAAAAAGTGGAGTCGAGGGTTTGGGGTTAGGGGAGGCCACGCCCCCCTAATATGAGCTCATGTACGTACATGAGCTTGTAAGACAAATGGAGTCAATTATGAGCTCATGTACGTACATGAGCTTATAATACAAATGGAGTCAATTTGGGGGTCAAGGTGGCCACGCCCCCCAGAATAGTGGATCTATATGGGGTCAGGGTGGCCACACCCCCCAGACAAGTGGAATCTATATGTGGTCGGGGTGGCCACGCCCCTTTTGGGGTTTTGGGGTTGCCCCGCCCATTTTTAGGCCTCAGTACGTTACATGAGCCAATCAGGAGGGGGAGGCGGGGGTAGCCCACGCCCCTTGGGGGGGGTGGGGGGTGGCGGGGCGGGGCTAGAAAAGTGGAGTCTATATGGGGTCTTTTCCTCTATATATATATATGTGTGTGTGTGTGTGTGTATGTGTATAAATGAAATTATGGAATGTAGTGAATACGTAATTAAAGACAAATACCGTGAAGGGAACAGAAACAATAGAGTGTTGATAGGCCTTTCGACTTAATGTTCTTCACTTAGCAGACCGAAGAAAAATTTACAGAGATTACAGATGATAGATGGGGTTTACAAAGAAAAAAATGTAACTGGAATCCAACGCAGTTGAAGAATTAGTAGACCTACCAAAACAGAGGTAAATATTTACGAGGTTTTACAGACGATTAGGCCTAAAAGCTCGGGAGCAGGGACAAGACAAATTAAAGATTATACAATGAAAGTAAATGACCACCAAAAATTTTTATGGAAGTGCAACTCAATAATTCGCCTTTTGAAAAACGATAAAAATATTTGCAAGGTGAACCAAGATAATATATTCAACATACTAATGCTTAGAAAATATATATAAGGTAACTAATCTATAATGAAGTCAGAGATCTTATCTTTTTGGTCGTTCTTGAACATTTTACTAATACAGGGGTCCAAATAATACAAGCCAGGGCGAAGATTGAAATAACAACTGGAAGTAAGCTCTTGATTCGCTTATTATAAAAGATTTAGTGAAAAAAAAAATCTGTCCATCTAGCAATCACTGAACTTTCAGTCCAATTTATCTTGCGAGTTTTCACTTAAATGAATGAATATAGTTTTGGATGTTTGCCCAGTTTTGAAAGAATTGAACGGCATAAGTTGGAATTTTAACCTTAGCCCTGGCATCTGATAATTGGACCCTTGTATCTTATCTTAAAAGATAAGATCACTGACTTAATTGTTAATTAGTTACCTTATATATATTTTATATGTATTTGTATGTTTAATATATTTTTTTTGTAAAAATGTTCACAATGAAAAACTTTTTTACCAAAAGGTGAATTATTTAGCTGTATTTCTATAAAATTTTATTCCTTTGTCATTCCCATCTGTCATTTATTTGAGTTTGTTCTGTAATCATATTTCATATTTCTTCAGTCTCCTAAGTACAGGACAGTAAGTCGAAAGGCCTAGCACCACTTCATTGTTTATCTTTATTTGCGGTATATGACTTAATATATATTTATATATATATATATATATATATAATATCTATATATATATATATTATATAATATATATAATATACATACATATATATGGATACACATATATATATATATATATATGTATATATATATGTATATAGATATATATATATAATATATATATATATATATATATATATATATATATATATATATATATATTATATATATGAAAATATATATATAAGCATATATGGAAAATATAGTAATTCCGAGGTAGAGCAAATTAGATATTAAAGGACATTTGTAGCTCTCTCTCTATCTCTCTCTCTCTCTCTCTCTCTCTCTCTCTCTCTCTCTCTCTCTCTCTATATATATATATATATATATATATATATATATATATATATATATATATATATATTATATATATATATATATATATGTATATATATATATATATATATATATATATATATATATATATATATATATATATATATATATATATATACTCTTCCTTTGTACAGCGTATTGTTAGGTCGATACATCTTTCATACAATATAAAGGAAACCGATAGAAAGAAAAGAAAAATAGGTTAATTTGTAAAAAGAGTAAAAGAAAGACGACATATATTTGCACTGAGTGGGATCTCTCCAATATTCAAAGGGGGTTGTTCCTCGAGAGTCCATTGCTCAGATGCTTCAGAGAATTGCCAGAAATTGCTCTTGACCGAAGTCGCTTTTTTGAAATACTGAAGAGTCGCAAACCATCAGAAAAGGCCAAATTTTTAAAGGAAGGAAAGGATGAAATCAAACAGAGATCGGCGGAGATATAAAATTCTGCATGAAGTGGACTTTCGAATGGAGATGTTCATTTGATTGTCAAACGGCGTTTGCATCTTTCTTTTACTGAATGTCTTCCAGGCTACCCATTCGGATGACATGATTAAATTTTTGCTTTTTTTATGAAATTAGAATTCAATCTAGAGTAATGGTCTAATTTTTAACTGGTTTTGAATAATCAGTTATGCTACTCAACTCTAGTCTCCACTAATTTCAATAACTAGAGTTTTATTTTCATCATTTCGGTTCCTTTCAGAGAATAAATGTAAGAGTCGTAAACATTTGAGAGCTGGAGAAACAGAAATAAATTTGGTGCTACATGAAACTTTCTCAGGACTCAAGTATCCACTTCTAATGAAGCTGTGTATTAGTACAGAATCAGTGTCACGAACGTGTGCGAGTTTCACGTGGTTTCTTGCGTAGAAGGAAGTCTCGGATCCGGTGCAAAATTTCGGTGAAAACAGAAACTGAAGATGCCGGACGTCACCTTTGCTCTGTTTGAACTCTTTCATCTTCAGTAATTATGTTCCTTCTCACGGTAATTTGAGAAACAATTCTTCTTTTCTGCTTTGTATTATTTTTCTTCTTATTTGAAAACGAGTTTGGATGAGAATTATGAGAATAAATGGAGAATTTATTTATTCTTTTCGCAAGATTTAAGTTAATGATTTATTCTTATGAAAGTTTTCGAAAAATATGCGCATGTAGAGATAGAAAAGTAGGAAGCACAGGAGATACGAGAATAAAAATTTATGTATATGAGAAGAGAGAGAGAGAGAGAGAGAGAGAGAGAGGACTTAATCAGTATCAGTTAACCCAGTGCTTCGTCATACACATAATAGTACAAAAGCGCTCAGAATGTTTTCATGAAACTGACAGATTCGAGGTTTTATAGCAAAAGGTCAGGCAATCATGGAGGAGAATGAGAAAAGAAAGGAATGAAAGAGGGAGATCGAGACGGAGGAGAAATAGAAGAAAGGGAAGAAAAAAAATTTAGGCGTAGAATATTATAAGTATAAAGAAAAGATCATCAGTGTATAAATAAGGGAGAGAGATACAGAGAAGAAAGTGAATTATAAAATATAAATGATTATGAAGACGGATGAAGACGGAATGTAAAGAGCTGGAAGATAAGTGGAGAAAGAGAAAGACGAGAACATGGGAGAGTCTTTCCCACAAGACATTTCTTCAGTATTTTTGGAACTCGATTTGCCTGACAGGTCGCTCCCTCCTTCCCCCATCTCTCTTCCTCCGCTTCTGTGGTCTAACTCTCTCTGGTCACCGATGAATTTTAAAGTCTAAGGAATCACTTGGTAGCCAGAAAAGACTATTTGACCAGTCAGTCTAAGTTGCATACAATTAAATAATTACTTTGAACGCTACATAAGTTTATTATATGGGACTTGTTTTCTCAGGGGTTAGGTCAGGTTGGTTGGTTTATATTACATTCACCTGGTCATATGACATCCTTGGGACCTTACCTAAGTCCGAAGCGTTAATGAGGAACGGCCTTCCAAGCAGAGTTGTGAAAGTTGATGCTCAAGAGTTTTAAGAAAGTTCTTGAGGCTTATTGAGAAATCATTGACATTGTATGCATTGTGAATGACTCAGTTCTATAATTTATTTTGTCTAAAGTTCAACCTCGTATTAAATATACAAACGAGAAAAATATTTACGTTAATAATAAAATAGTATACTTTACATACACCCACCCACACACACACACACACACAATTTTGGCCGAAAGAAATACTATACTCCTCCTTAAGGTAATTGCGAGCATCATTTATATTCCTTCCCGTAAAAGAAAGATTTTTGAAAATTCCGAGTCAATTCGCCTCCGAACTTTCCTAAGACTTCATCCAGAAAGGCTAAAGTTTTGGAGAAAGAGATTTTAACAGATGAGATTACTAAAGTTCTTTGGGAATAAAGGAAAGATTGTTGATTTTGGCCAAAATTCTTAGCCTACTTTGCAGCCTCGGACCCCAGCCCCCAACACACCTGCAAACAGAAACGCCATAACTAAATGATAACTAAAATTATTCAAATAATAAATACATCCTACTGCTTGATGTATATTTGAGTTTATTTAGTTTAATCTTTCAACTTATCGCTGGTGTATTTACTAATTCATATTTTCAAGAATTTCTATTCAGAAAGTTATGTAGGTATTATAAATTTGCACACACACTCCTATATATACGTATATATATATATATATATATATATATATATATATATATATATATATATATAATATATATATATATATACACACACACACACACACATATATATATATATATATATATATATATATATATATATATATATATATATACACACACACACACACACATATATATATATATATATATATATATATATATATATATATATATATATATATATATATGAGTATATATATACGCGTATATAGATATATATATATATATATATTATATATATATATATATATATATATATATATATTATATATATATATATATATATATATATATATATAAATGTGTGTGTTTGTACGTGTGTATACACATAATAGATAAAAGATCCGTCTAGAATAATTGAAAGGGAGACAGACCTTACCCGCCCACCTCCCCAAAAACACGCACAAGTACACTGATGACAGCTCAGCAGGTATCTCGAAGTATAAGATTTTTCATTTGTTGTTGGTTTTGTCCGGTGATGTGTATATTATTTTCTAATAACAATAGGAAATGTAACTTCCTCTCTTCCTTATCCTTCTCCTAACACTCCTTTCCCCTATCCAGTCCCCTTTCCCCTTCCCTTATACATTCTTTTGTCCCCACCCCTATTCCTCCCCTACCCCTATCCTTTCCTCCTTTCCTTTCCCCTCCACCTCCCGTTCCCCATTCCCCCACCTCCTCTGTCTTCTCACTTATTTTCCTTTCCCCCTCCTTCTTCCTCCCCCCCCCACCCCCCCCCCCCCCCCCCCCCTCCTCATTCCACATCTCTTCCAACAGATAGACTAATTATTCAAAGTTTTAACTGCCACCCGTAGTCCATTATTCAGTTTTTCCAGGCAGAGCAGTATAAAACCAGAAGATACCTTTAAAAAAAAAGTTACAGCTTTATAGGCTGTACAATTCTTATTGGATATAAATTGTTGTGAATTTTCTTGAGGACATTAATTCCTTTCGATATAATAGGATCATAAAAAATGACGTAGACCTATAAGGTCCTATCTTCTTGCCGGTTTACGCAGCTTATGACGTTCGGATAAGAGGCATAACTTATTTTCAGCTGTTTTATTGTGGTTCTTGTTTTGGTATTCTTGTTTTTGCTGCTGCTTTTATGATGATTGAAGTGTCTTTGAAAATTTGTCATATGGTATCCTAACATTGCAGAATAAACATTAGCCTATTCATAAAAAAACTGGCGTAAAGAATTATCGGCCTACTCTTGTTAACTGAAATTTAGTCATTTAATTTAATTTAAAGTAATCGAGATCTTTATGAATATAGTCTGCGCTAGAATATTCTCCTTGCAACAGAGAGAGAGAGAGAGAGAGAGAGAGAGAGAGAGAGAGAGAGAGAGAGACTGATTCTACAAGTATGGCCCCAAAACAGTGATTCAAGGGCTACTCGCAGACTGGTTTGGATAATCTCACGCATAACCTTTCAGCTATCATATATTTTTCTAATTTTGTTAAGTATCTTATGATGCCTTCACATCGTAGCCTTCATTTTCATAGAACTTCTACAGCAGTCTTACGTAGGTATATTTACTCGTCAGAATAATGTAATGTGTTATGCATTTACATTATATATCGTAGAGTTGAAACTACTATATTAATTAAAAGCTACTCTATTTCCAACAGACACAGGTAGAAGACTATTTGCAATAAGAGATTGACGTGCAGGCTCATGACCTGTCATTGTCTTAATAAATAAGAATTTTATGTATATAAGAATTTGACGTGCAGGCCTATGCCCGGTCATTGCCTCAAAACATAAGAAATTGACACGTAGGCCTATTCCCTGTCATTGCCTCAAAATATAAGAAATTGACACGTAGGCCTATTCCCTGTCATTGCCTCAAAATATAGGAAATTGACACGTAGGCCTATTCCCTACCATTACCTCAAAATATAAGAAATTGACACGTAGGCCTATGTCCTGCCATTGCCTCAAAATATAAGAAATTTACGTGCAGGCCTAATCTCTCAATGACATTAACATGTGACATGCAGGATTATGATGAATTAATAACCTAACATCACAACTGGCTGCATAAGTCTATGCTTCATTTCAATTAATGTGGTCTATGTCAGATTGCTTATGCAGACCAACATCAATAAAAAAAAAAAAAAAAAAAAAACCATGATGCATATGTGTTTAGGCTGCACATACAAAATGATCCAAGTTCTTCATAATGACACATATAACTTTATATATCCTTTATTGGAGATATCAATTGCATACTTCAGAAGTCCGGGAACTGAAACTTGTGGTTTCATGATTCACACGTTTTGGAGGACAGAAGGAAACACTCTTTGGTGCAGAATGAGCTCTATCATGAAGAGACAGATGCGAATGATCGCCTGATATCCTGGCTTTAACTATACCTGAAAGTCATATTTATTCAAAGTTCGGAGTGGAACTCCCGACATTAGTTTAATTATTGTTATGGGACAAATGTATAAATGCAGACATATAATATATCAGCAAATATTTATCAACATATAAAGTTCTCATGCGCACGGGAAAGGCACCATCCAGGTTTACACACTTATGCAGTAAAAGCCTTTACCATTTTAACAATCACCCAACCAACACAGACAGAGACAACACACTATAAGATGTTAAGACCTCCCTACTTAAATGGCTTTCGTGACACTAATTAATTGTAGCAAAGCAGCAAGGTCCCGCCCAAACCCACCCTCTCTTTACCTTAGACCCTTCAACTACAATTTTACGTAAAGTAAAAGGAGTCACGAAGAAATAACAGTCTACTTAACTGGACAAAATTATGCCTACTCCCTAAAAAAAAAAAAAAAAAAAAAAAAAAAAAAAAAAAAATAAGTAAACAGGCACTAAGTAGATACCTTGCAGTGGGAGGGAGAAGAATGTCATGGAAAACTGATTTGCAGAGTTTATTCTACCTGGAGGTAAAGGAATATTAATCTAATGATATTTTGACGGGAAAGGAGAACCCTGATGCAACGTTGTTTACTTGTCATTTGCGTCTTCCTTGGCAATTCTCTGGCAATATAATGACCAGTTTATCTGTCAAGAAAATGGTTGTTATCATATTTCAATAAGTATTCCTTTCAAATATATTAAATCTGTCTGTATGTTTTATTTACTATCTCTCTCTTTTTCCGAAAAGAAAATATATACTTTAGGAGTTAGGAATTTTTTTTTTATAAATCTTATTCTCTTCAAATGGGACAAATGTAATAGTACATTAGAAATTATACCAACAAACATATTTGGATATTTGAGGCTCCATGCCTTATCCGCTCGAATTGGAATCCAACACTGTCAAGGAATCTCTAGATATGTATGTCACAAACTTTGTTTAAGAAAAATATAAACGATTTAACTGAACATGCAAAAGTCCATCTGGCTTACCTTGGAAACGGATCCTTTACTCATCACAAGCGCTTCCCAGCCACTGCCCCAACCTGAGTGTGAGCGGAAGATAGTTAAATTAGAAACGACCGAAATAGCTGGTAAATATACTCTCATACCAACTATTTTCGGACAGTTTTTTTTATTCGGAAATAAAAAGACTTAAAACATGGCATACAAACACACCACTTCAAGAGCACAAGCCAAATTCAAAGGATTATGAATCCAGCGAGGTAAATTAGTCTCATAGCTTTGTCCTGTCCATCACTCTGACGGCAATTTTTGCGCCTGATTCTATATGAATCGAAGATGAGTGAATTTTAAGAACTTCAGATCTGCAAATCAGACAACCAACGCGATATCTTTACTTCCAGGGTATTACACTGTGGTAACGAATGGGGAGCGTGAAATACATTTTACCTCTTGGAATATATTAGTAGCTTGATTATAATTCACTTTGGGAGTATCAGTTTTGTAGATCCCAGTGACTTTTTAACGGCAGTTTGTCTTCCAATTATGATTATCTTAAAAACACCATCAAGTAAAATCTGATCACGTCTGTTCTCCAAAATTTCACTTTATTCAGAAATTCCTCTTCAGTTTTTAACTCTATTCAAGCTGAAAAATTTGAATTCAATGATTAGTTGAAGTGGGATGAATTTATATTATTTTCTAATGAATCCGGTAGAATAATTGTGAAGCTAAGTACCGTAAAGGTCGATAAAAATAATTTGCATTGTGTACAACATATTAGCTCCAGGTTTCTTAGATAAACATGGAGACTGAAGTCAGACTAATTTGAAACAGTAATTGAATGCCTAAAAATGATAAGATATGAATTAGAAGAGAATTTATCCGAACAATAAAAGAATGAAACATATAGAACAGAAAAAACAGACTATTTAAAAGCATAAAATGGACAATCATAAATGGAAAGAAAAATTAAATTATACGACGAAATATGATATAATAAAAAAAAAAAATTGAAATGCCATAGATGAAAAGAGACATAATTAATGAAGAGTTTTTCACAAAACTGCATACCTCCGTAGTTTTTGGCCTTTTTTAAAATATGGGCACTGATGGAATAATATACTTGATATTGTCATTATACAGATTAAAAAAACTAATTATATATTCATTTTTCAAACCTCTCCGATGTTGACTCGGAATAAATGCACATTTGGATATAATAAACCGCGGCATGATATAAATTTGTGCTTCATCTTAGGTACCCATTTACCATCAGTCCCAGTCACTCAACGTAATACTACATAGAAACACCCTCGTGAATTTCCTTGTGAATATCCTAAATTCGTTTCAAATACGTCCTAGTCAGACTTTAATATCTGAGTTATAAAATCGTTATTAAAAGCATTCACTCCATTCACGAAAAGAGCTACATATTTTGTCAGTAGCAATTATCTTGGAAAATCCTGTTTTGAGTCATAATAAACTAACAGAAGGAAGATGTTCATATTGTTTGAATATAAATCCATTCTTTACTTTAGTATCTGAACTAGTGAATGTCGCACTTTAATATAAATAACTTTTTCGTTCATAAAAAAGTGTCAAGTCCGTACTGATCCCTCAGTGAAGGTATTCATGAACTACCCTGCTTAAACAAATACTACCTGTGCTATATTGAGAACCCAGGACTAAATACTGTTCCCTTCTGTTCTAGCAACAAGAGCACAGGGATAGAGGCTACTGACCATTTGTAACCTGTATACGAGTGACTTCCACTCTACGCAAATCAGACAAAATGCTATGAATCTTACCGCACTATCGAAGTTTAAAGTGATATGAATGAGTCATGTGCTGACCAACAGCATCAAATTCAGATTCGTTTTCTACATATGAAGGAGAGAATTTCCCAAGAGACAGATTGCCTCCAGCCGTGATCTTTACTGAAACTTTGATAAATTGGAAAGTGGGATTTGGAAACGACACAGGTAGGTTTCATAAGTAAGGTGCTGATATTTTCAGACTTTTGTTATGATTGAGAAATGCAAGAAGCTTCACTTGCAGTTTTCCTCCTCATTCACTTTAAATTCCATGAATTTTGTTTGTTTATGATGTATAAAAGAAGGCCTACTGTCAGAAAGGTAAACAGTACTCGACCCATTTTCTTTCTCTAACTCTGACATAAAATATTTCTTGAAATTCTTGAAGGAAACCCTGCTTCTATCCTCACATGTTGCACGAATTCCTTCGGGTCATACGGAAACATAAATCAGGAGGACATAAGTGTAAGCAGATGTGGGTTACTAAAGGAAAATAAATTTAGAAAGCTGACATTGGACTCGTATATCATTCAGAGATAGCTCAATTTCCTTTCCTTCACACTTTCAAGGATGGCTTTTCCTCAGGCCATCAGATTACCTCACAAAATGATGAAAGGAGGAAGACATTAGTAATGATAGTGCCTGAGGCTGATATAGAATTCTTGAAACAATGTAAATTTCTTGGAAGCCTAGGGGAGCATACGTCGTTTAAACGAAAACCTCTAAAGTAACTCCTAGTTATAATTGTTGTTATAAAATAGTTTAACTTGAGTACAGAGTCACATATCTGGATTATCACAGGTCTAGCCTGCAGGTTTGTAATAAGAAAAAAAAAAGCTGCAAATTGGGTAAAGGTGAAATCAAATAGGTTTGACACTCAAGTTGTCAACAGTCAAAAGGAGCAAGTTCAAATAAAAAAAAAAGATTAACAGGAAAAAGGCAAATAGCAATTAAAGCCATGACTGGAGGAACGTTGAATAGCCCCAGACAGCAGGTTTTTCTAATAATGTAATTGGTGGAAGAGACTATCGTGAATTAGCTCAGATAAGTGAGATGGGGGATACGCCTTATTTCCACGAATGCCGTGACTTGCGGTGCCAAGGAAAGAAGAATGGTGTTTTGGCAGAATACATTTCTCTTCACTTCTATAGATTTCTTCCAAAAAATTCGGATCATAATCCTTTTAATTAAGCACAATGAAAATTAATGTGATCAACAATGAATGTCGTGTTAAAAATATGACCCGATTAGCCAATTAGATATTGTGAGAAAGCGTCCAAATATCTGGTTGCTACACTTATCAAGCCAAAACTTTTGACCTCACAGCAGCACACCTGATTCTTCATCACAGATAAAATACGACTGATTACTCTAAAGGCAACAGTGATCCCTTAAAAACTTATTAATCATATAAGAAGTTCATTGAAACAGGAGTGAGGTATTCATTTATGAGATTAAATGAATTAAAGGGCATCACTCCATAAAAAATTTTGAAAGTCTAAGTATTTCCCTAGTTCTAACTCACTTCAATAAAATGGAAGGAAAACAGCACTATTACCACTCTATATTTCTTCCTAAATAAGATCCTAACACTGGTGGATATTAAATGAAATACTGTTATAAAATTTTTAGATATAAAATATATTTTTAAATTCTAAATTTAAAAGTGAAATTCACAATCTTATGGAAATTTACTATTACTTGAAAATAACACAGAGGTCAATTAATTCTTGAATTAATTATTAAGCAAAATTAAATAAAAATTAATTTATCAAGAAAATTAATAAAACACGAAATTGAATTATTCAAGTAAAATTCAAACATAAGAAACAATTAAAATTTGAAAAGAATTCTAGGTAAATGCAAATTAATTCACAAGTGTTAAGTTACATATGCAAAAATGAATAAAAATGAAACACCTAAGTTAGTCAAACAAACTGTGAATGCCAAACAAAAGACAAAATGTATAAAAATATTAAATTCACCATCAAAATGTGAAAGCAAAGAAATGGTAACACAGAATATATAAAAAAACGCACACAAACACTTTAAAAGAATTAAAAATAAAACACAAAAAGTTGCAATGTGTAAACGTTTAAATAGTTTCACTTAACCACTGTAAATATGTCTTTAATTGCACTCAAAACTTGTAATAAGACATTTCCTTGGTATACCAATTATCTCTCTCAATTGCAGCCTCCAAAATTCACTATCTTATTTCAAGGTGATGTTACACACTTTTAAAAGCAGTATTACAACTATAAATAACCTTTATTATTACATGATTTCAGACAGCAAAAGTCTCTCAAAATGAAAGGTATGATTATCTAAATATGAGTGCAAGCATTGAGTGTCGTCATTTCCGTGAGTGACGTCTCTGATTTTCCCACATCATAATTAAAGTACTTACGAACCAAAAATTCTCTTTTGACAAATCGAGAGATAATAGTTCATTTATCATCAATATCAAACAGTTAATTTATCAGCAATATCAAAGAGTTTCATAAAAGAATCTCTAATTACTAAAATGATGTTTCTCATGATTTGTATTTTCTGGTCTGATTTTCTTTAAAGTTAATTAGAAGATATTGCTGGTGGTTTCAATTAGCAAAACGACAGACACGAGTCCATTTTTAAACAAATTTGAGTGAGACTTCCAAAATGAAATGCCCGATGTAACTGGGAAGTAGATGCCCTAAAGACCCCAGGCCCGAAGAAAGCTCGAATAAGGAGGGAGAAGGATGGGAGAGCTTCAGTTCCTAAGAGAGCTTATAGTCTTACCTCTTCAAAGAGGAAGGTTGTAAGAGAGAGGGAAAACAGAAAATGGATAAGTTACTTAAAAATATTTTATGGTACTCCACCAATTTCTCAATTATGCATCATTTAAATCAGCCTCTCCTTCATGCAATTCATAAAAAAACTTAACACCAATTGAGGGTTGACAAAATACTTGCCTTAGTAACAGCAACCCTTAGCTTAACTTTTGTTAAATTCGTCAGATCTGTTGTTTCAGCAAGCTAGTTTACTCTTATTGCGTTCACTATCACGAATCAGTCTTTGACAATTTATGTTCTTCTGTTATTAAATCGGGTGGCCACTCCATTCTTTGATGCTTTCTCTCCTATAAAGCTTTTCTTGACCACTTTGAATCCTCAAATATTCTTGCCACAAGAGACAGGAAATCATCAGTTAGCAGATGACACTTGGAGGGTTATCATTAATCCCCTAAAATACCTACGGGTAATTTAGAGGACGGAATTATCACTACGAAATGTTGATTTGGAAACATTCGGTGATTTATAGCAGAGCTTTGAAATGAAATTAGACCAATGGTGAGGGAAGGAAAGGGCCGCTTTCAATCAGTTCTGGAATCCAAGGAACCAGAGTAATGTGAAATAAAATGAATAAAAATTATATCTACGCATTTAATATTATCAAGAGATATTCAGTCATAGCTATACTGCTCACTATTTGCAGGCTTTAATCTTTTGCTGCCTGATACTTTTGAAATAAACAAACAACAAGACGATGGTACTTTAACAAGGCTCTGAAAACATGGAGAAAACACAACGGAAGTAAAAGAAGGGAAGATTCAATGTTCAATTTGTTCAAGTTTGTTTCTAGAGAGTTCAGTCAGTTAAAAGCAGCGTGCAAAGAGAAATTGATAGCGGAATATATGTAAACGTGTTTAGACAAATAATGAATAAAAGATTAAGTTGGAAAGGATGAAGAATAATTGTGCACTATTACAGCAGAGAGAGAGAGAGAGAGAGAGAGAGAGAGAGAGAGAGAGAGAGAGAGAGAGAGAGATAATAGTCCCTACATATCTATGTATAAGCTTTCTTCAAATTGATTTTAAGAGCATACTTGTGGAAGAAAAACTGCTGAAAGCATGATAACGAGAAAGTTACGGTGGCGTAGCGATTCTTCGTGTCGTTTAATATTCTTTTTGACCGAATGGCAGACCTGGGTCACTCATGGAGGACTATTCACCACCTGTACAGGTTGGTGCGACTCTCGAAATAATTATCAAGAAGTCTAAATAGACCAAAAACGCCCAAAGGGCTCTCTCACAGGCTAAAAGCATGTATATAGAGAGAAGTGACTTTGAATTTCAGGTCTGCCTAATCAAAAACAACCATTCCAATGTCAAACCTCCCCACTACATGCAAGGAGAGCCGTTCCAAGAAAGAAGAAGAACAGCGCAATCCATCCATCAACTGTTTCCACCCATCGTTACCATGTTCACCTATTTCGCCTTGACAGGTGTTTACCTTTTGTGTGACTCTCATTTATTTCCGTATTTTGGGATTATTATCCTCATCCTAATGTGAGTTTTTATCATTAATCATTCCTTTTAGCCCATAGTTCATTTTGGTGTTTTCCTTTTGCCAAATACATACGTATTTCGTTGTTAATGGGCTTGTCAAGACTGTGTACTCATCCTGACCAAAGCGACGGCCATATTTGTTGTCAGTCATAATGAACTAGGGGGTTCGCTTATATTCCTATGTTCTAAATAAGTTAGCCTAGCTTTAATATTATTTGTTGTGTGTTTTTTATTCATGTTTTACCTTTTCTAGACTAACCTAGGGTCAGTTTTGATATATATATATAGTGTGTGTAATTAACTTTGCGGATGTGTTTTTATCCCTTCATGAGAGGGTAGGCTATGGTTAGGTACCATCCTTCCCCACCCCGCCCTCCCCTTCCTTGAGGTGTGCTCCCCAGCTGGTAGACCTCCCCTCTCGGTCTTCGGCCAGGGGTGTTTGGGGTACCGTTGGTTCTCCCCCTATCAGCCTTTTGATGGTGAGTAGGAGAATCCCCGTGAGTTATCTCGTCCTTCGCGGCAGCGCTGTCTCACGGAGGGTGCAGTACGATATACCTCTTCTATCCTGAACCAGGTATCTGTTCAGGATAGGTGGAAGAAGGCGGCAGGACCGCTTCCTTTGAATTAAGGGTGTATTTACTTGAGCGGCATACCATTTCATGATTGGTTTTTAGATACGCGGCAGACATTCAGATTGCTAATGTCTGCCGCGTTGGCGATTCCTCTTCTATCCTGAACCAAGTATCTGTTCAGGATAGGTGGATGAAGGTGACAGGACCGCTTCCTTTGATTTGAGGGTGTATTTACTTGAGCGGCATACCATTTCATGATCGGTTTTTAGCGAAGCGGCAGGCATTCAGATTGCTAATGTCTGCCGCGTTGGCGATTCCTCTTCTATCCTGAACCAAGTATCTGTTCAGGATAGGTGGATGAAGGCGGCAGGACCGCTTCCTTCGAGTTGAAGGTGTACTTACTTACTTGAGCGGCATACTATTTTATGAATGGTTTTTGACCGAAGGGCAGACCTGGGTCACTCATGGAGGACTATTCACCACCTGTACAGGTGGTGAATAGTCCTCCATGAGTGACCCAGGTCTGCCTTGGTCAAAAATATGTTTTCCTTCGTCAAACCTCGTTTTTTAGTAACGCGGCAGACATTCAGATTGCTAATGTCAGCCGCGTTGGCGATATACCTGATCTATCCTGAACCAGGTATCTGTTCAGGATAGGTAGAAGAAGGCAGCAGAACCGCCTCCTTCGAGTTGAGGGTGTATTTACTTGAGCGGCATACTATTTCATGAATTGTTTTTAGCACGCGGCAGATATTCAGATTGCTAATGTCTGCCGCGTTGGTGATATATCTCTTCTATCCAGAACCAGGATAGGTGGATGAAGGTGACAGGACCGCTTCCTTTGATTTGAGGGTGTATTTACTTGAGCGGCATACTATTTCATGAATGGTTTTCAGCAACGCGGCAGACATTCAGATTGCTAATGTCAGCCGCGTTGGCGTTAATGACGCCTAGTGTGTATATTTTTACTTTTATGTTTTTTATTTATTCCCTTTCTACAGTTTATATTGCTTTAGTCCATTTATCAGCCTTACCTGCCGCCCCCGCCCCCTTTTTTCATAGTAGCTGTAGGATTATACTGATTGCATTTTGCTGCAGTTGCCGCGATTGCAGCGGCAGGACTTTGAAGGGATTGAATACCTTGATTACATATACCCTGCCGCCCCCCCTCCCCCTTTCCATAGCAGCTCTAGGATTGCCCTAGTTACATTTTGCTGCGGTTGCGGCAGCGGGGCTATAATTGCAATAATGCTTGTTGCTGCGTTAACGCCTTAAGGTGTGCCGCCCTAAAGTGGGATGCCACCCTTGGGCGGCAAAGGATTTTTTGATGATTTAAACTCAATAGGAAATCCTTCTTCCAGAATGCCCTGCTGTGAATGCAATCACGCAACAGAGGACATAGCCCACGACTCGTGCATGGAGCAATTTATGGCAACTGTGATGGACTATGGGACAAGGCCCGTAATTTGGCCCAAACCGAAGACGCCATCATCGCCTTTAAGGCGCTTACTGCCTGAATTTATGAGTTTGGGGAAAAACTGTTCATGATGTTCATCAGAATTTAAGACACATACTGCGCCTGGATTAGACTCTTCCTGCTGGATCTCAATCCAGGGTCGGTAATTTCTTTGTCTTTGCTCAAAATGTTGATTTTTTTTTTTTTTTTTTTTTTTTTAGGTTTAGTCTTGTTTACCTGAACTATTCCTGAAGACTTTCCTCTATAGCAGATAATGGACGACCAAGAAGAGGAGTCTTTATCTGCAATTGCACAGGATGTGGCTTCCTCAAGGGCTTCTTCTCTGCCGTGAGGTGGCTCTTGAAGTTGATGCATCTCGGAACCTGCCCGATGCGATACTGGAATCTCAACAACTGTAATTTCTAAGCCTTCTCCTGCGGCCTTTAAAGAACCTCCTATACATGATAAGTTTCTAAGTCTGCCGCCCTGCCAAAGAAGTCATACTCGGCATCTAGCGCCAATCTAGATCTCTTGGATTCACACACTTTCAGGGGTAGTCGACATCCAATCCTCTGCAGCTTCTTCCCACGGTTCTATGAAGGGTGGCTCGTCCAAAGACCCCATCTCTTCAGCAGTGACTCGAGAAGAATGTATTGCCTCTGCCGCCCTTACACAGTCGCCTCCTGGTCCCAGTTAGCCCCTTCCGCCTCAGGGGCGCCGCCCTCTCTGGCTAATTCTCAGGATACCTTGGAGATTATCCTTGGAGCAATTAGGGATATGCAACAGAGGATTGTTTACTCTAGAGGAACATCCTTTAATTGAATCTCACTATGATTCCTCGTCTGACGCCACCCTCTATCCAGAAGAATATTTCATTAATTACAAACTCTCAGGAGGCACAGGTTCAAAGAGACGTGGCTCCTCCAAGAAACAATGGGCATCATCCCAGTCCGTCAGGCTTATGAGGCCCTTTTTGATCGTCTTACACCCGATCCTTCTGCTATATCAGAATGGAACGACAGCCCCTTCCATCCTCCAGATTCGAAGGCGGAAAGGGCAGTAGTCGTGCATCTAAGAATTTCGTCCCCTACTCTAGTACGGGAGGAAATGACACAGGACAGAGGTAGATGGTAGATTCATTAAAAACAGCGACCCCGAGTAGGGATAACCTGGGAAGAAGACTCCATTTCTCCCATAACATCTACAGAATACATTAAGACATTTGAAAGGGAGAATTTGTTCTCATGAAACCGGCCGTCTTGTTCAATTCTGACAGATTGCAGCCGCTTCCTAAGAATGCTGTTCAAGACGAGCTGGGTGCACATCAGAACTTTCTCAGCTCATTGAACATGACCATCGCAGCTGAAGTATTTCTAAAGTTAGTATATCCTAGTTTTACCAGAATACTGCGCTGATTAACAAGTTCCCCTAGGACTGGTCCCGAAGGATAAGATATTTTTACGTGGCTAGGAACCAGTTGGTCACCTAGCAACGGGACCTACAACTATTGTTGGATCCGAACCACATTATATCTTGAAATTAATTTCTATTACCAGAAATAAAATTTATCTGATTTAGCGTTGGCAGAGCCGAGAATCAACTCGTCCAACGAGGAACTAATGGAAGTACCAACCAGACAGACCCCTAAAGAGGATCCTAACTCTTCAGCTCTATGGTTTGTTGAAGATGCCCTTACAGCCATGGTAGACAGCCTACAACCTCTTCGCTAGAAAGAAATATGAATTGAGGAAGCTTGCACTTCCGGGCTGTTTTATGATAAATACTCTGGTTTTAAAGTTCCTCAGACCAGATCCGCTTTCAAAGAACCTCTCTCATGAGGACGCCTGGGAAGGAGTAGTCACCCAAGCTGTTCATCACGCCAAGTCAATGCTGACCATGCTTGGTTTTAGGAATCCTGCTGTGAAGCGCCCTTTCTCACAAAACCTTGGGTAACTTCAGAAGGAATTACCAGAATCAGTACACTTCTTCATCTTCTAACAGATGTCCCCGAGGTACCTCATGAGGTCGTGGAAAATGTAACCTCGGGGCAGAGGTATGATGTCTCCAGGCACCCCTAGATGTAACCAGTCTTCCAGGGGAGGGGTAAATCTTTTTAGAATTTGAGGGTTGGCAGGAGACTCCACTACTTTCATCAATATTGTACAAGAGATTCAGGGGCTGAGGTGGGAGTGGTGCAGTTCTCCATCACACTTCCGTTCATTCTTTCAGGCTTCAATCCACAACTCAAAGAATTTGTTTCATACATGATGAAAATCGGGCAATAGAGGAGACGACCTCCATCCCTCTTTCAGGGCCCCTTATTTTCAGTCCCGAGAAAGACACACAAAAAAAAAAAAAAAAAAAGACGGATCATCTTGACCTGTCAACCCTCAACAATCAATACAATGTCCGACCTTCAGAATGACAACTTTGCAAGACGTAAGATCGTTGTTGCCAGTAGGAGCTTTTGCCACCTCCATCGACTTGAAAGACGTCTATAGGCATATTCTGAATTTCCGATACACCCATATTACAGGAAGTTCCTTGGATTCAGTCTAGAAGGGAAGAAGTTTCGTTTCAAAGCTCAACATCGCTCCAAGAGTATTCACGAAGATCTGCTGTCCAATTCTGAGGGAACTCGGGCAGAAAGGTATCCAGGTATTGATATACCTGGACGACTGGCTGATATGGGCGAATTCGGGAGTGAGTTGTGTAAAGGCAACAAGGATTGTTTTACAGACCCTGTCTGAGTTGGGGTTTTTTCTTATCGACATGAAGAAATCAAGATTAACTCCGGAACAGACTTTCAATGGCTGGGGGTGGTTTGGACACCACTTCTGGTACCCTGCATCTGCTGAGAGACAAGGTTATGTCTCTATCTCGGACCCTTTCGTTATTTTTGAAGCAAATATCAGTGTCTTGTCGGCAAGTGGAGCAGATGTTGGGGAGGCTCCAATTTGCATCAATAGTCGACCCTGTGGGCAAAGCCATTTTAAAGGGCCCGAATCACTTTTTAATCACGAAGACCAACAGAAGCAAAGGAATCAGTTATATCCATTCCCTCCTTTCAACCAAGAAGGTTTTAGAAAGATGGATGCATCCAGAGATTTTCTCGGCAGTGATTCCTTTCTGTCCACCTCCACCCAGTCTGGATGTGTACACAGATGCCTCCCAGACAGGCTAGGGGATTCACACATCTGCAGGGCAGATGTTTCAGGGTGCATGGTCTCATCCTCTCTCAACTTGCCATTTAAATATTTTAGAGATACCCGTCGTGTTATATTGCCATCAAGAAGCTGAATCTCCAGCCAGGGATCCACTTCAGATTACACTCAGAGACACTCTATTCTGAGGTTTCTTCAGAGGACAGCGTTCACGTGGCATGGGTGAGAAATGTTAATTTCAGATGCGTTATCCAGAAGCCATCCAATAACCATCGGAGCTCGGTTCTCTGGATGAGACATCCTTCCACTATGTTTGCTCCCAGTTGGAGATGCCCCAATTAGATCTTTTGCCACGAGAGAGAATTCCCCAGTTACCTCACTTCGTTTCTTCAGTGATCGACCTCCTAGCAGTGGAGAATCGACACCCTCACAGGGGACTGGAACAGGTGGCAAGTAATTTACCTGTTTCTTCCAACAAAGATGATCCTCAGAGTGGTCAGTTATTTGGAAAACTTCAAGAGGAAAAGCAAAGCTGATAGCCCCATTGTGGACTGCCCATCCATGGTTCCCTCTATTGCCAGCAAGGGCAAAAAGAAAGACTCATAATCCTGAATCCAGTACTCTCGCAACTAGTTGGGAGGAATCGTTGCTTTTGTGCCTCAAAGATTCTCCTCCAAATAGCTTGCTGGAGTTTATGATTAAGATTCATAACAAGTTATACTCAAGTGATTCAGCAAGAATTTTATTTAAATCCTTAAGAACTTCTACCAATAGACAATATCAGACTGTGTGGAACTCTTTTTGTCATTTTATTAGATCTAATAATATTAGTAAGATTTCAGTGGAAACTATTTTAGCATTCCTGAGAAATCTTTTTAATGACAGCCATTTATCTCCTACCACAATTTCAACTTATAAGTCTGCATTATCTGATCCTCTTAAGCTTGCTTTCAACATTGATGTATCGGTTCATCCATTTCCAGAATTTATGAAAGCCCTTTTTTAACATCAAAACCCATGATTCCTTGTACAAAGTTTCTTTGTCTTCAGATAAGGTTTTTAACTTTGCATTGTCTTCAAGGTTCCAAGAGAACCCTTGTGTTAAAGATAGTTTATATATTACATTGTTTCTAATCTCATTTACTACTGAGCTCATATGAATTTCTTGATTTCTCTTCAGAGGGGGTCAGACTGTTTCCTGATCCAAATGTTTTTGGCCAAGAATGAACGTCCTAATTCTAGACGTGAACTGATTTTTATCACTAGACTTAAGGATGATTAAGGAGGTCATCATCCTTTATGTCAAGTGCATAAGTTGGAGAAGTACCTTGTTTAGACTTGCAATACAAAATTTTTGAAACATTTTTTGACACCCAGAAAACCTTTCTGACATATCAATTATAAGTTGAGACTATTTATGCGTCAATTTATTCGTTGGGCTGATCCAGGTTCCTTTCCCAGAACTCACGATTTGAGAAAAGTCGTAACTTCTTTTGCTTTCCAAAAAGGTATGAATAGCAAAAGAATTTGTGATCTTGTTGGATGGTCTTCTATAACGTTTTCAGAAACATTATTTGAAGGAGATGTCTATTATTTCCTCGTCTTTTATCGTGCTGGGTTCTGAATCTGGAAGCATATCTTCACAAATTTAATTAATTTGTTTTATATACGTCATTTGTTGTCTATTTGTACATAAGGTACTATTTCATATTGTCTAAATATATATTTCTATTATAAGTATATATTTAGATTACATTTATGTATGTGCTAACAACATAATGGGGTTGATGTCATGGTGTCAACTGGATACCTGGTATTCAGTATAATATGTATACTTTATCTCATTTTTTCTAGTACCGATACCTATCTTTTTAGGTCTGCCTTTATTAATTTTTGAGTTTTGTGGATTATGATTTGGTTAAGGGTTTTTGAGTAAATAACTACTTGTTTACTGCATTTAATTTATTCAATTCTTAACAGAGTCAAGATTCAGAATACTTATATTTAATTATAGTAATAATGAATAGTTCTCATTAATTCACAATTTCCAATGATATTACCTCAGGTGTATCCCTCTTCCATCAGCTGTTTCCTTTCCCTTCCCTTCTTTCCCTTGTCATAAAAAATTCTTTTTTATGACTCTTGGTAAATACTCCATGAGTGACCCAGGTCTGCCATTCGGTCAAAAAAGGAGGTTTGACGAAGGAAAACATTATTTTTGACCAAGGCAGACCTGGGTCACTCAGACCCCACCCTTCATGGTTTTCTTTCCTTTTACATTTCACACAATTCGATAACCACTATATTAACTCAATAGTGAACATGGTAACGATGGGTGGAAACAGTTGATGGATGGATTGCGCTGTTCTTCTTCTTTCTTGGAACGGCTCTCCTTGCATGTAGTGGGGAGGTTTGACATTGGAATGGTTGTTTTTGATTAGGCAGACCTGAAATTCAAAGTCACTTCTCTCTATATACATGCTTTTAGCCTGTGAGAGAGCCCTTTGGGCGTTTTTGGTCTATTTTGACTTCTTGATAATTATTTCGAGAGTCGCACCAACCTGTACAGGTGGTGAATAGTCCTCCATGAGTGACCCAGGTCTGCCTTGGTCAAAAATAATGTTTTCCTTCGTCAAACCTCCTTTTTTAATTGTGGTGGTTTATCTGGACGCTTTACAGACTCCATGATAAATCACAATATGGGACCTGTTTTTCATAAGTTATTGACTGTAATTGAAGACTGATAAATTCTTGTTTCCCAAAAGACTACCGAAAATTATAGGGCAATTAAAGGCTTTTGAGGATAATGTATGAGGGGTATTAGTTTGTTCAAGTTTTCCTTGATCTCTTTCTCTTGTGAAGATTTGAAGAGTGACCACTGGACTGAGATAATTCAAATAAGGTTAATTTATGTAAGGATATGTTTTCACCAGAATTCTTATGAAATAATTGAGGTGGTAAACCCTTTCTGGATGATTATCCTCATCGAGAGGATTAAAAAACAAAAACAAATCATGAAAAGAAAAAACCCAGTTATTGTTACTATTCAGACTTGAACCGTCAGTATCTTTCAAATTGTACTTGAAAGGAGTAGGTGAGAATAATGGGAATGACGTGTAAGAAAGGATTATAAAATGCGTTATAACGTATCAGGCGAATAGTCCTTCTAGTCAAGGGTGGTGACGATGGCCCGTAGATGACCCAAGTGGTTTCATCTACCAGGTGGGACAGCAAACCTTCGAAGCTTCTTAACATTGTGTAGAAAAAGGCAGTCTTCTTTCTCTTGTACCGGACATGCCTAAACGTCTGAAAGGGGATCCCCGACAACGAAAAGTATACATTTTCTCTCTCTTATCTTCGTCCTCTCTTTTTCTATTTTACAGCGATCCTATGAGAATACCCCTGAATGAGTGGGGCTACTGATGATACTGTTATGAACATTCTTGTAATTGCCGATTACTCATTAGACTATCGAAAAACCGCTCTTCCGAAAACGCCACACTGGTTGATATTAGAATAAAGAGACGGAATCTTTTATCATCCGGCGTCCAATTAACCGCGACGTTTCGCGACTATCTCCAGGGGCTACAAAGGGATGACATGCAACACCGACGGGCAAAGACGGACCCAGGGTGACCCCGGACTGCATGTTCCCGCAACGTCCGTTTATTAGAAATAGCATTTTCGTTTCCTTTAATTTCTTCCTTTGACAAATTACTCTTTACCAATTGGCTGTTTGTCTGTCTTTCCGCACTAATTCTGTCAGCCCCCAGAACTTAAAAACTAATGAAGATAGAATGCTGCAAATTGGTACGTTGATCATCTACCCTCCAATCATCAAGCATACCAAATTGCATCCCTCTAGCCTCAATAGTTTTGTTTTTATTTGATTGAAGGTTAAAATGAGTCATTATCGTACGTCTGGCACCGCTATAGTCACCAACAACACAGGCTACCACTGGGTAGTGGCTGAAAGTTTCATGGGCCGCGGTTGAATTTTATGGAACCTTGGCTGAGAGTTTCATACAGCAATACAGCTGTACAGAAAACTTGATCGCTTCATTTTTCACTTTTTATTTTTTATTATACGGAAATGTAGGTTTGGAGAAGATGAAAGTAGATGACTAACTGAACTCAAGCTAAATAGATTTGAGCAATATTCTTTCTCTATTTTAGTAGAATATCAGCAACCGAAATGTCATTTATATACAAAGGCTTTCCTTGCGAGTGGCGAAAATCCTGGTTTCTATTTTTCTTTTGTGCCGGTTTCACATCTCGTTTCGCAAATATTCTTCCGTTTGTTTCATGACACTGATCACTTTGTCTCCCTCTGTCCCTCCTGAGAGCTTCGTCAGACCTCGAACTCTCCTCACTCATCATCACCAATTTTGGAGTCGAAAGAGAATTTCTCACTTGACTTTGGAGGAAGCAGTTTTCGTTTGATTTAGCCGTGTGTATGTGCATTTAAGAACAGGATATTAGAGGAACACACGGAATATAATACCATTAACTGGTATTTTCTTGAGTTGAAGATATGATACCATGGATATAATCTCATTCACTAGGCGTGAGGATTTTTTAGGTATAAATGTATCGTTTCTGAAGACTTATTTTTCATAGGTTTCTCATACTAGATGCTTCTTTCCATGCTATCAAAGGATAAATTTTTTTAAGCTGCTTTGAAGCAGGCATGCTCTCTATTGACAGCTTTGATTTCCCTTTAAAGTTTCTCGCCCTCTAATAAGTGAATAAAGAGAGAGAGGAGAGAGGAGGAGGGAGAGAGAGGAGGAGAAGGGAGGGAAGAAGAGAGGAGAGAGAGGAGAAGGAGAGAGAGAGAGAGAGACAGAGAGAGACTATTCCTGTGATTTCTGTGAAGATTGCTTTTATCACCATCATCATCATACGATAGACATATATATAGAAAGACATTAGTTATAAACAAATATCGACTATGACATCCTAACCGAGCCAATGATCAAACACTGCTAAAGACAACGCCAGCTATACCGGGGACATTTTTTCACAACTAGACAGAGGTAATTTTCCTTTCGTGTGCTCGCTCTGTCATGGAGTCAGTGCACAATAGGTCGGCTTCCCTCTCATCTGTGTGTTTCGGGGTTTGCGGCAGGAGACAGACTAATGAGGCGGTCAACGGAGAAAAGGACGGTTGTATCTGTGCAAGAGGCTGAATGCGTCTATGAGGGGAGCATTTTTTTTTAAGTTATTTTTTAGAAAATAAGGTAGATCTAGGAACTCAGACCGAAAGCTGGTGTATTCCACTAAACTTCCCTTCTTGTTGGCCTTTGCTATAATTAATATTTGCTTTATTTTTTCTCGAATAACCACCGGATTCCGTTATTCGGAGAACTATCTGTTTTTACTCGTTTCTCTATATTCTTGAAAGGATCCTTCTTCAGTTCCATCTTTCATACTTTGATTTCTATAATGATAATTTTTAGCTTGATATTGCCTACGGATTCCGTAGGATTTTCTGGTATGAGATGCATCAAATTCATACATGTTTGGCGGCAGCCTGCCCAGAAAAGCCTCAGGTACAGAGGTACTCAGGCCACAACTTCTTTTATGACTTGTGTGAATCAATTTGTAAACCCATGGCCTCTCATATATATATATATATATATATATATATATATATATATATATATATATATATATAGTATATAGATATATATATATATATAAATCTTATGTTAAAACAGGATATGTCTCAAGTATAAAAGGCCCATTAAAACACTCTGATTTAAAGCTAAAGACTATACTTAGGTGGACTAACTTCCACACTTATCAAGTAGTGAATGACAGAAGTAGTTATGTTGGTGAAATATGTAGTGGGAGCTATGCCCTTTGGTGATGCCTGGGGTCACCGCTAAGCCAACATTGGTTCTGGTCATTGTCTTAATCCACTTCATCGTTGACTTAAGGAAAATATTGTCTATATGGTCAGAGTCCCAGGGTCCATTGGAAAGTCTTGATTCTATTATCTTGTTTTTTATCAGTAAAGATTCTACCATAAAATTCGGGATGAGTTCCAATCCATGGTATAGTTCATGTTATCTATATGATGAAAAATTGCCGAATGTCCATATCCAACTGAGCGCTTATGTTGAGTTAATATTTCCGAGAGAGATTTTCCTGTGAATCCATTGTATGACTTATCTCAATCCCTACAGGGGATTTCATAAACTTCTATGCCTTTAGAAACTGGTTTCTTCTGAAAGTTAACCTATGATTGCCACATTATGGATGAACAACATATATGAAGACTCCAGTAACTAGCCATCAGTAGTTTTTATTAAGAATATTTAATCACCTCAAATATTGACAGAGGAAGGATTTTAATCTTCACCTCTCAAGGTAAGGCTCCAGGGAATGGCGTGGTACTTTATTCTCAGAACTGAGTTAAGATGAAGGAAGCAAACTTTTTCCAGAGATATAAACTATTTCTCTTTCTCCTTTTCACCTACTATGAGATTCAGGGTCTCTGTAACACGGTTTTTTGGGCTTTGCTCCTTATCAAATCATCGGATGTAGCTGAAAGTTGACATATGTATATCTTACAACCACACACAAATTTTGTCAGCATTATCAATAACCTAAACCCGATAGTTTTGATTTTTATAGAGTAAAAATGATCTAGCCGACGTCATGGCCAATGATTATGAGCCAAGAGTCGAAAAACATTCATTACGTAAGCAAGGTAAACAAACACCTTTTGACTAAATGTTGCCCCGCCCATCCACCAGACAGAAATGCCATCGGCTCTGAAACCCAAAGACTTTATGAATGGCGGAACGATACATAGATGTGGGTGGGGTATCAGTGCTAGCGTAGTAATACTACTGTAGCAGTAGTGCCGCAACAGTATAGCAGTAATTTACATGAATTAAACGTTTAGACCAACTGCTGGGATCCTTGAGGATCATTTAGCACTTCTTACAACTACTCGAGAAATTAGTTTTTATAGCCAGAAGTTAAATTTTCTAATCCAACAATGCCCATGGTAGCCTTCAGAGTTATCCTGAATTATAACGAGGTGAAAGTGGGTGGAGCCTCTTGAAGTCACCATTCTGACAATAATTATTGGTGAAGGTTTAAAGCCAATATACGGTAGCGGCTATTTTTTTTCAGTAAATAGGTAGATAACCAATAAATAAAGATTGCTTGACATTGGATATAGTAGTTATCAAATCAAGCTTGTCTACTATGTTTTTGGTAATTACCAACTATTCCCTACATCTTGTCAATCTGATTGTGACCTGTAAAGTAGACTGTAATTTCTTTGGAAACTTATTTTGGGAGTAAGACTAATAATCGAAGTGTTTTTGTATTTATTAACATATTTTGTTGGTTTGTTCATTATGACAATTATCAGTGGGGAGGTTCCAGAGTTCAGAAAGGTGTACTGCTTTGCTTGTGTTCAAATTTGTATGTCATTGTTGCCAGAGGTTTAGCCTTCGTTACGTATAGCCAATCATCCATCGAGAAAGAGGGAAGAAATGATGTCATAAGTTACGTAACGAGTGCGTTCGAAACCATTTCTCTGAATAAGTTGGCCCGTCTTCAAAAAAGGTCACTTTTACATTATAAGTACCAAATTTATTCAACCTACGTAGTGCAGAATACACTCAAAATTTATGTGTTGATATAATATGTGTTCCGAATAAGCGTTATATTTATGAAATGCATAGATAAAAAGTTATTGCGAAAAAACCGTGTTACAGAGGCCCTGAATCTCATAGTAGGTACAGAAATTATAAAATAAAGTTTTGGCTGAAATCACAACATATGCAAAAGTTTTCTCAGATTCTGTATATGAAACGGGACCTCTGGATTATTCTCACCCTGGTAAAAAAGTTTTGCGGAAAAGCGCTTTACGAAATAATAAAAAAAGAAATATATTTATAGAACCATAAACATAGATTTACGAACATAATTTAATGTCTGTTTGCTATGCTCTCTTTTGAAAGTTTCTGACGATTTTTTTCTGTTAAAGAGAACATCCTAAGTAATTCTAATTAAGGTGTCAGTCATTTAACGTTTCTTGGGCAGATGGTCGAAGAAATCATGTAGCTTTCATAAACTGGTCATTTACCGATTAATTTTAGTAATAAGTTTAATCACCAGTAAAGTATTATTGGATAGTCATCATAATCATTGCTTCAACGCCGAAATACAAGGGTCCTGAAAACATCGTTCTTCTTTCCTAAACGCTGCAAGTCCTGTAAACCGTGGAAATCGCAATCAGCCTTCGCACATTTACTGTTCTTATTACACAACAATACCTTCTACCAAATTCATGCATTAAACACATATATAACACACGATTTACTGAGACGGTAAGGCAGGTATTAATCATCTCGCCTTCAGTTTCACAGCTGATTTGATTTGTGACTCTTGTTTTTTACTTCCACTCCTTCGATCTCTTACTACTTAGCTAGCTGTTCAACTACTTTAATATTTAACCTGGGTCCAGTTTCCAAATTTAATGAAAGAATAAGCTCTGCGGGATAGTATTATCAGCGATGAAGATATCTTTAGTAGTTTATTTTCGAATCCCTTTTGCTTTAAGTTTTAGAAACATTCATTGCATTACAGAATATTTAGTAGTCTTTCCCATTGCAACAATTGGTGATGTTATGTGATAGCCCCTAGAAAGGCCGTCCTTGAATATGTAAAGAAAGTGAAGCCATCCCGGAATGATATATGATTCCACCGAGACAAATTCACAAGTTTTTTTTTCTCTTTCGCGAAGATATCAGAGCTCAAAGTCGTGCCTGGACGATTCTTGCTGCATGCGTGGAAAGAGAAGCAGGTTTTTCCAGCAGTGAAGATGAGAAAAAGAAGCCGGAGTGACCGATATTTTAAGATTATGGATGATAGGTTACATCTTGCTTTAAAACTAATAAACAAATAAAGTTTGTGGCATTTCTGGCGAATGTGAAACGACTATAATTTGCTCTTCTTCTGTATCTTAAAAGAAAAATCGTATAATACCATCACCGTATATACATATTAAAGCTATTTGCGTCGTTTCCGAAACCCATTTTCCCTGAACTTAATCTGTATCTTAGGATATGCTCTGAATATATAGAAGACTTTGATTTTGATGCAGTTCGTCAACGCATGACCTGTTCAGATTAGTTCCAACTCCAATAGTATGGTGAGATTTGAATTTTCTCCAATTTGGGTAGAGTGGAAGCCACCCACAATACGGGGAAAGGGGTCGCTAGGCAGCCTCTCACACTGTGCACACATTGATCAATAAAAGAAGAGCACAGTCCTAAGTCCCAGTATAGTACAGTAGTAAATGCTTTTGTAGGGTATTTCACTAATGTTTTCACTATCTGATATTAATCTATATTTATGCCTTATCTATAAACTGAAAAATTATTTACATAAAAGGTCGTCACTCATTTGTTCAGAAGTTAGTATGAACAGTAGC